>NW_028244751.1:0-234769 GCF_964263255.1 Lissotriton vulgaris | reverse complement strand
ATTTCTGAAGGGGTGAGCAAATATATATATATATATATATATATTACCTACTGGCGGTCGCCAGTAGGTATATATAGTTAGGATTTTTTCTCTATGGAACTTTTGAAAATTCTATGTCTAATAACTTTGGCGTTTGTGGACGGAATCGGCTGAAATTTTCAGGAAAATGGCACATTTTGGTTCTGAGCAGCCCTGAAAATTTGGGGGGGTTCCGTCAAGGGGGGGCCGAGAAAAAAAGGGGGTCCCAAAACACGTTTTTAACATTGAGTTTTCCATAGGGCGTTTGGCTTCACTTTTAGCTCGAACGGCTGAATGGATTTGCACGAAACTTGGCAAAATTGTAGGGACTGTTAGCCCAATGTGCCTTTGCTGGGTCTCAATATATGTGCTCCAGTGGATTTTGAGAAATTAACGTTAAAAAAAACAGATATATCTGTGACAGCGTCCCGGATAGCGCACCAGTTCGCGTACTTTTCGCGTAACGGAGCTTTGCGAAGCGAAGCTGATTGGCTCTCTGGTGTCTGTCAACATTCTAAACAGTCCGGAGCGGCCGCCATCTTGTCTCTCGGTAGGATCGAGAGACAAGAGGAGGAGAAAAACGAAGGGGGAATTTAATGAAAGGGGGCAAGGTAGACCCTTCTTGACCCCCTAGGAATGATGTTGGGGTTATTAAAGGGTCCCATGGGGCAAATAAAAAAATACTGATTTTTTGCGGTAGAAGCGATTTCCGGTTCGCGAATCGGGTAGTGAACCGGGACGCGAAACGGGAATTCGCCATTTTGTGTTTCGATTTAATTAAATTACAAGATGGAGGAAAAACAATGTGAGAAATGGGTATGAGGGGGTACGGGAGACGTATCCTGACCCCGTATGTTTTCTGAGGGTGGCTGAGGAGGCTCATATATGTTGATACTTGTCTTCCAGCGGCTGCGCGTGAGCGTTTTTTTTTTTTTGCTGCGTGACGTCTGTTAACGTTCGATTCGAAGGAAATCAGGAAGTGTTGACCGCCATTTTGACACTGCGAGTAAATATATTGTTAAAAATAATTTTTTTTAATTAATCCGTATTGATAAACATTGTCTGCGCCATCTTGCTTTTTTTCCAATGCCACACTTTTGTCGTGCACGGCAGCCATTTTAGATGCCTTGACCAGACCCACTCTCTGCATGCCGCCGATCATGACGTCTGTCAACGTTCGATTCGAAGGAAATCAGGAAGTATTGACCGCCATTTTGACACTGCGAGTAAATATATTGTTAAAAATAAATGATAAAAATTAATTCGTATTGATAAACATTGTCTGCGCCATCTTGCTTTTTTTCCACTGCCACACTTTTGTCGTGCACGGCAGCGATTTTAGATGCCTTGACTAGACCCACTCTCTGCACACCGCTGATCCTCAGCATGGCTCCCCACCCTCGCAAGCATCTCCCCCACGCACTGGTCACCCCCGCTCTCTGTCTTATGCATGGGCCATAAACCTCCCCCATCTGTGCTGCTCTTCCCTGAGAATCACACCCTGTGCCCGCCCGACACCACCCTTTCACCCTATTCACTACCGCACCCTCTGACATTCCTCTTCCTTTGTGTCTGATTGTCCAGGCCGGTCCCAGGCTATCACCTAGCCCTGCGGATGCAGTTTATGGCCTCAACTGTAAAGAATCACCCCTCTTCAAAGGAGTTACAGTAGATCAAGGCCCCCACCCGATGAGATCCGTCACACCACACGCGTTCCTACTATCTGATAACCATCCTGTATTGTGATTGGGGAGGGGATTCTCACTGTGAGGGTATGTGGGACCGAGCCTGAAGCGGAAGATTCCAGGGATGCCTTTTTGTACTTCAAAGTCTTCACAATTATGTGTCACATTAAAAATATATAGCACTCCAACAAAGTAGTAGGATTATAACACTTTAATAACTTATAAATATATGCATTGCAACAAAAACAGTAAACACCTTAAAAAAAAATTATTAAAACAGAAGCAACAATGGTCAGTAGCGGTCTGTTGTGCGAATAGTCCCAAGGCAGCACAACGTGCTGAGTTCTGGACGGCACCCAGGTGATGTCACCTGGGTGCCGCACTGGTTTTGGTATCCTACAATGCTGCTCGGAAAAATGGCGTGGGTCGCCCCAGGAGGGGGGTGGGGGGGGAGGCGGCGTGAACGGGCCTCCCCAGGTGGAGGCTCGTCTGTTGTAGTGGGGCGCCCCTTTAGCGTTTCACTTGTCATTCAGCGGTTTTCCGCCCGCTTTTGCTGCACTGTGCCTCGTCAGTAGCGGTCTGTTGTGCGAATAGTCCCAAGGCAGCAGAACGCGCTGAGATCTGGACGGCACCCAGGTGATGTCCAGTAAGTTGCCGCACTGGTTTTGGTATCCTACAATGCTGCTCCGAAAAACGGCGTAGGGCGCCCCGGGGGGGGAGGGGGGAGGGGGGGGAGGTGGCGTGAACGGGCCTCCCCAGGTGGAGGCTCGTCTGCTGTAGTGGGGCGCCCCTTTACCATTTCAGTTGCCATTCCGCCCGCTTTTGCTACACTGTGCCTCATCTGCCATTCAGCAATTACCGCCCGCTCTTGCGGCTACAGCGAGATCCGGATGGCACCGAGGTGGTGTCCAGCAAGTTTCACTGGTGTGGCCATCCTACAATGCTGCGCCGAAAGACGGCGTGGGGTGCCCGGGGGGGCGGGGGGTGGGGGAGCCAGCGCAACCGGGCCTCTCCCTTTTCCCCAGGTGGAGGCACCTCATCTGCAGTGGGGTGCCTCTTAGCGTTTCACTCGCCTTTCAGCTGAGTTCCGCCCGCTTTTGCGGTACAGTGACTCACCCGCCATCTAGCTGAATTGCGGCTATTCTTGTGGTGCAGCAATAGCCTGCTGCAACTAGACTCTCAAAATGGCGGCCAGCACTTTGGATTTGGGCCTGGTCCACTAAAATGGCTTTGGGACACCTTGGAACTCAAACACTTGCCTGCTAGGGCATGGGCCCCATTCACGAAAGTGTCCCCTCTTTTGACTGATTGTTCTTGTTGCCTATTTCTTCTGATGTCATTTAACGGAACATTTTTGGACTGCCGAAAATGGTTCTGTTCCGACCGCTGGTTGGTGGAGACATTTTGACTATATCCTTGACCTGCCCAGCCTCGCCCAAAATGGCGCCGGTATAAATGTGTACTGGTTGCCCAACCTTGATATCACGAGATACGTATGCAGTTTTGAAGCACATGGCGGGCAGGGACGAGAATTGATTGAACATTTTGACATCCCTATTGATATTAAGTTCTGATGTGTTATTGATCACTGTACTATTGAAAGTTCGAATTAACGTCACCCATGGTACTTGCCCGCAAATGTATATCTAGATAATTTTATTGTAACTGGCCCTGTCGTACTTTAGTTATAAAATGTACGTCCACCGATTCCGTAAATGTTAGACACCTTAGTTCTTGCAATCTAATGGGTCGCCCGTTACGTTCTTCTACAGTGTAAATGTCCCCTCATTATATACGATTCCAGTTTGCTCCGTGGCCGGCCCACGTGGTTATAGGCCCGTATTTGTATAATGACATTTTCACAATAAAGGTTTTTTAAAAAAAACATGGCAGTAGTACCTACATTAGTAAAGTTTTGAATAATAGCCATTGTTTTCGAATCAGTATAAGGCAAGTGAAATAAAGCAGTCCAATTACATGACTGTTAAAAGGTATAATACGCAGGAATGCAGTAAAGAAAAATGGTCAAGGGCTGTCAAGGGCTGTTGTGTTTTCTACTCCTGCAACATAAAAAGATCGATAAGAATCTGATATTCATGCCTATCAGCGACTAAGACAGCAGGCCGAGCCTCTTTTGCTCAACGGCTCCCTCATGGGACGAAGAAACGCCCTTTTTTACGAAATAGGAATATTTTACTTGCAAGACAGTTGTAAATTTCCCGGGAAAATACATTAGCCTGGAACATTGTTAGTGATAAACTGTAAATGCATCTGGGTCCTTTGCTTTACAAGTCAGAGTGAGAAAAAAAAGGTGGGGCTTTCATCATTTGGGAAAAAAAAAATGTTCGAAAGCAATGAAAAGCGTTATTTTTAGGTCATATGACCAAGCCTTTCATCATTAGAATAACAAAAGTAAAATGAACCAATGAAAAGTTTTATTAACAAGTCACATGACCTGTTATGCTTACGTTACGGGTGCGCTAACGCGGCGCGTCATATGACGCATTACGCGACAACGCAGGTCCAGAATATAGTCAAAATGTCTCCACCAACCAGCGGTCGGAATACAACCCCTTTCAGCAGTCCAAAAAGTTCTGTTAAATGACAAGAGAAGGGACAGGCAACAAGAACAATCAGTCAAAGAGGGGAGGGCAAGTTCTTCTCTACCGGGTCACGTTGGGGCTCCACCGGAACTGATCGAATAGGTAGTCTACAGTGTTTCTGGATGTTTCAGATTGAAGCTGGCGTCAGCATGAGAGCACCCAATTCTAAAACAGTAAATGCTTGGATAACAATCAATCAAATGTAGAGGGAAGCAGGCACGACGGGTTACAACGGGGGCAAAGGCTTACGTTACCTACCCTTCACTATCTGCAAAGAGAGAATACTCCTAAAAGAAAAGAGGAGGGGGGGGCAGCGTTCAAAGCACATCAGCGTGCATAAATACGAAAATGTTTTTACCTACCACGTACTTGACATTTTACAGCTTTTGATATTTGCTATTAAAAAACCATTGAAATTCACTGAAAAAAACCATAGGTTATAGACCTTATATAGTTAGGGATTCGCATTTACAAAACCTTAATTTACTCGCACAAAACCATAGAAATTTGCATATATAGTTAGTTGCAATAACTATATATCGCGCACCCGCAATCCACTGCTGATGATGTCACATATTATATCATTCATGACATGGTCAGTGACATCACTGATGACATCTCAAATGACATCACTGATGACAACATCCAGTGACTGTATGTTTCTGTAAAGTTAAAATATGTCTTACATATTGAAGAATGAGTGGATGTATAAGTGTCTGGATGAAGGATTTAGTAGGTGCATGACTGACTGTATGAGAGAATGATTAAATGTGTCTCACTGAGTGCATGGGTTAGTGACTAAACTGTCTTAATTTGTGCATCATTATATCTGTTGTTCTGTAAACTGCTGCATGTGTTGATCAGTAGCTATATGAGTAACTATATGGGTTATTGATTGGTTGCCCAAGTATTTGTATGGGAGAGTGAGTGTGTGTGTGGGGGTGGCTGGGAGGTGTGTGACTCTGTGCATAGATGTGTGAGCAGTTGATTCACTATATGTATGGGTTCAAAAGTGCATGTGGAAACAGCTGTATGGGCGGTTGACTGTCTGCATGAGTGTATTGGTGAGTGATTGGATTTCTCAGTGCTACATGTCAAAGTAAGTACATATGAAAAACACAGTACATGTAAGAGTTGACATATATAAATAACTGTGCATAAGAGCCAGTGAATGTGTGAGTGGCTGTATGGATCATTGTGAACTTGTATCAGGGATTGTATAAGAGAGTAAATATGTGTTAGTATATGTTTGATTAAGTAAGGTGTGTATAACTGTAAAGTTGAGGAAATGGATGTGTGATTGATTCTTTGCATGACTGACTAGGTGTGTGAGTACCTCCATGGATGAGTGACAGTCTGTGAGTGTCTGTTTACACTGATTGTATCTAAGGTTATATTACAGTCTGAAGAGGTTCATCGTATTATCACATGAATGATATCATCAGTGATGTGATCAGTAATGTCAATTGAGATGTTATCAGTGATTTCATCAGTGATGTCATTTGAGATGTCATCAGTGATGTCATCAGTGATGTCATTTGAGATGTCATCAGTGATGTCATCAGTGATGTCACTGACCATGTCATGAATGATGTAATATGTGACATCATCAGCAGTGGATTGCGGGTGCGCGATATATAGTTATTGCAACTAACTATATATGCGAATTTCTATGGTTTTGTGCGAGTAAATTAAGGTTTTGCAAATGCGAATCCCTAACTATATATGGTCTATAACCTATGGTTTTTTCAGTGAACATATATATATATATGTATATATATATATGTATATACATTACCTACTGGCGGTCGCCAGTAGGTAGTTATAGTTAGGATTTTTTTCAATGTTAAATCTCAAAATTCTATTTGGAATAACTTTGGCACCGGTTGACGAATCTGCCTGAAAATTTCCTGAAAATGGCCTCGCGGCGTTCCGGTCCTTCCCTGAAAGTTTGGGGGGGGATTCGTCAAGCGGGAGCCGAGATAAAAGGGGGGTCCCAAAACGAGTTTTCCCCATGTTAATTTCCATAGGGCGGTCAATTTCACTTTTAGCCCGAACGGCTGAATGGATTTCCACCAAACTTGGCAAAATTGTAGGGACTGGTAGCCCAATGTGCCTTTGCTATGTCTGAAGATATGTGCTCCAGTGGATTTTGAGTAATTAAGGTTCAAAAAAATATATATATCTATAGGTGCTCTCCAGCGCGACACGCGACTTGCGCGCAGAAAGCTGATTGGCTCTCAGTTGTCTGTAAACATTCGAAACAGTCCGGACTGGCCGCCATCTTGTGTCTCGGTAGGATCGAGACACGAGAGGTGGCCAAAACAAAGGGGGAAATGACCATAAGGGGGCAGGGTAGACCCCCCCTTGACCCCCTAGGTTTGATGTGGGGGCTATAAAAGGGCCCCGCGGGGCATTTAAAATATATTTTTTTTTCATTTTGCGCGGGGGAAGCGCCCGGTACGCGCACCGGGGAGCGGCCTGGGGAGCGTACTATGAGGAAAAAAGATGACAGAGTTTTTAAATAATGAATTTTTTATTTAGAAATTGGAGGTAGTTCTAAAAAGAACTTTTTTTTTTCTTCTTTTTGTTGTTTTATATTTTTTTGTGTTTTTTGAACTTTTTGAACTTTTTTTGGCTTTTTAAAACAATTTTATAATTTTTTTGGATTTTTGTCAAGGGAAAAACAAAAAACAGGGATTCCAAAACGGCTCAATAGGAGCAAAAAAATGTGAAAATTTAGGGACTGTCAGGGCAGCGGTGTTGCTGTTTCTTTTTGGCAATGAGTTCAACACTCTGCTCCCCATAGCAGAGCAGTTCGTCACACTCCGTGCACAGAAATTTGATGCCTGCAAACTCTGGCTGTATGTTAGGGACCATTCTTCTACGGGATGGTCCCGAAGGTGTTGCTCCACCAGTGGAGGTGCTGCCGCCATCTGTGGGTAATTTCCGTGCCAGGTCTCTGACACTCTCCCTCGCAAAGTTGTTTGGGTGTCTTCTTTTGACATGCCTGATTAAATTGGCATTTCCAAAACTATATTTTTTCAGAGGATTGCCTCTGGATAAAGTACTACCACATATTTTGCAGGTTACTTTTGGAGCGTTGACTTTTTTTTCTCCTTCAGGGATGTTATAAAATTTCCAGATGTAATGGATTTTTTTCTTCTGCGTAGGAGGGTCCTCATCTACAAATGCCTCTGAATCACTGCTGGATGACTCTCTTGCAGCCATTGCGGTAGATCAGGAAAGTAGGAGATGAAGATAGTACACAGAACAGCTCTTGCTCTCTCCAAGTACAAAGCAAAAGTGAAGGAAATGGGTGGGGATTTCATTCTTTGTAAAAAAAACTGTTAGCAACCAATGAAAAGTGTTATTTTAGGGTCACATGACCCGACGCGCTTACGCAGCGCGCTCCGGAGCACTTCCGGGTGCGTTTACGCGGCGCGATCGTAGGCCCTTCCGGGGCACAAACGTGGCGCGATCTTGGGCGCTTCCGGGTGCGTTTACGCGGCGCGATCGTAGGCGCTTCCGAGGGCACTTACGTTGCGCGCCAAAGTGACGTCATCAAACTTTTTCAGAAATACATAATCATTTTCCTTATAAAAAAAAATGGATTTTATTTGTATGGAACGAAATGTTTTGCATTATTATTAACTTTTCATTCATATTTTTTTTCACGAACGACAGTAGCGCTCTGGGTGCGCTTTCAGGTGAGCTCACCGGAAAGCTTACCGGAGAGCTTAGCTGAAAGCTTCCCGGAGCGCGCACCCAGAGCGCAAAAGAAAAAAAATATAATAAAAAAATGAATACTTACAAAAAAACAGCGAATTGTAAAAAAAAAAGGTTAGAAACTCGATATAGAAAGGAATTAGCATTTAAAAAACATATGAAATTCACTGAAAAAACCATAGGTTTCACACCAGTTATAGTTAGGAATTAGCATTTAAAAAACCTATTAAATTCACTGAAAAAACCATAGGTTTCACACCAGTTATAGTTAGCTGGAAATTTTACTGATATAAAACCATTGAAATTCCCACGTTATAGTTAGTCGGACTCACTATAACTTGCGCGTGCAATGCACTGCTGATGACATCACATATTACATCACTCATGACATGGTCAGTGACATCACTCATGACATCACTGATGACACCATCCTTGTGACAGAGTGACTGACCTCCTTTCACTGTAAAGTAACCCTTGAAACACATATTCAAAAATAGAAACTAACATTTTCAAAAAAGTGTAGATATCTATACCAGTTGCAACAACCAATTCAGTAATTCCACCATTTATATACACATCCACTCATTCATCAACAGTTCTATATAGTCAGTCATAAATATACTCACTCATCATATGTAGTGAGACACCTATACATCCGTTAACACACCGACAGTCTTCCAAAAGTTGCTCACACACATACTCACACATGCAAATAAACTATTGAACATCCATTTTTTTGCATATACAGCTATACACACACTACCACCTTACTTCTAAAGAAACTTACACATACTTACTCTCTTAAAAAATCACTTATAGAAACACATACTTATTAAAACAAGAATTCTTTCAATCTCTCACTCTCATATATACTCACTTATATACATCAATACTCACATATACTAGATTAAAACATATGTAGTTACTGATAAAGACACTAGTAAGACAGTCATTCACTTACTAACACATACATATACACACTCATTCACCCATACAGTCCGGCACATATGCTGTCTTCAAAACACATACAAACAGTGAGTCAGTCATTTATGCATCTATGTGCTAAGTAACACTCCCACCAAATCATACAGACACTTATACTGATACTAAAAAAAACATCTAATAACCCATATACACACATATGTAGCTACTCACCAACCCATGCAGCCACGTATACACAAAGTGAAACACTGATACATATATTTAAATATTTAAACATTACTCACTAATATATGTATTCACTAAGATACACTTAATAAGGCAGTTATTCAATATTTTTTTTTTTAAAAGCCATCCATTTAGACACTTATTTAAACATTTATTCTCCCATCGACCTTTACATATACATATATAAAACATATTTATTTTTCAGAAAGACACACATTCAATGGATGGTGTCATCAGTGATGTCATGAGTGATGTCACTGACCATGTCATGAGTGATGTAATATGTGATGTCATCAGCAGTGCATTGCACGCGCAAGTTATAGTGAGTCCGACTAACTATAACGTGGGAATTTCAATGGTTTAATATCAGTAAAATTTCCAGCTAACTATAACTGGTGTGAAACCTAAGGTTTTTTCAGTGAATTTAATAGGTTTTTTAAATGCTAATTCCTAACTATAACTGGTGTGAAACCTATGGTTTTTTCAGTGAATATATATATATATCAAAACACAATGCAGGAACCCTTTCGGAGAGAGACCACACACAAAGTCAATTCAAACCTTCTTTATTCTCGCCAGCTTGCCAGCAGGTTTCCAGCATAAGTGTCGCCCAAACAGTTCCTGCCAGACCCGTTTCGAGAGCAGAGCTCTCTTCTTCAATGGCTTCAAAGGTTACAGTCACAAGAGAATGCAGGAACTGTTTGAGCGACACTTATGCTGGAAACCTGCTGGAAAGCTGGCGAGAATAAAGAAGGTTTGAATTGACTTCGTGTGTGGTCTCTCTCCGAAAGGGTTCCTGCATTGTGTTTTGATATATATATATATATATATATATATATATATATATATATATATATATATATATATATATATATATATATATATATATATATATATATATGTATATTTTTTTTAATCCAAAGTGATCCTTCGAAGCCTGAGAGCGCTCAACAGCGTGTGCTCAACCCAAGAGCTGGATCCAAGCCCCAAAATTAATTTTTGAACAAAGGGGGCGGCACAACTGGATACTAGATTCAGTTTTTATTCACACAAACACTCCACCAGTGGAGTGTTTGTGTGAATAAAAACTGAATCTAGTATCCAGTTGTGCCGCCCCCTTTGTTCAAAAAAAAAAAATATATATATATATATATATATAAGAAGGACTCCGGTCATGAAAGGGGCCGTCTCACAGGGCGGTCCGTGATAAGGGCACCGGCAGCCCTATACAATATTGACCACAGTACATCCCCACTCAGGAAGAATTCTCACGGACACCTCGCATGGGTTTGCAGGTAATTTATTCACACATCAGACTGCACAGCTGACAAGAGGGTGCACATAATAAAATAAGCGTTTAATCCAACCTGAATGGGTCCGTTTAGTTTTTGGCTTCCAGTTTCTTTGGGGCGAATGGCGAAGTTCCAGTCATATATATATATATATATATATATATATATATATATATATATATATATATATATATATATATATATATATATATATATATATATATATATATATATATATATTCACTGAAAAAACCATAGGTTATAGAACATATATAGTTAGGAATTTGCATTTACAAAACCTTGAAAATTCACTGAAAAAACCATAGGTTAGAGACCATATATAGTTAGCTGGACATTTTATTGACATAAAACCAATGAAATTCCATATATAGTTAGTTGCACTAACTATATATCGCGCACCCGCAATCCACTGCTGATGATGTCACATATTACATCATTCATGACATGGTCAGTGACATCACTGATGACATCTCAAATGACATCACTGATGACATCACTGATGACATCTCAAATGACATCACTGATGACATCATCTAGTGTCTGTGTGTTTTTGTAAAGTTTAAATATGTTTTACATATTGAAGAATGAGTGGATGTATGGAAGACTGAGTGTGTGTGTGGCTGGCTGGGAGGTGTGTGACTCTTTGCATATCAATGTGTACTTGTATCAGTGATTGTATAAGAGAGTAAGTATGTGTTAGTATATGTGTGAAAAGTATGGTGTTCTGTGTTTAACTGTATAGATGAGGAAATCGAAGTGTGATTGATTCTTCACAGGACTGACTAGGTGTATGAGTGCATATGATAGTCTTGTAATAATGAGTGACTGTATGTATGAGTGATTGTATGGGTGAATGAGTGAATGTGTGTGTAGACGTAGGAATCAGTGAGTGCGTATGTAGTAACTGGTATTGGTGTGTCATGATGTCATCAGTGATGTCATTTGAGATGTCATCAGTGATGTCATTTGAGATGTCATCAGTGATGTCATCAGTGATGTCACTGAAGTATGGTGTTCTGTGTTTACCTGTATAGATGAGGAAATGGAAGTGTGATTGATTCTTTACAGGACTGACTAGATGTGTGAGTAACTCCATGGATGAGTGGCAGTGTGTGAGTGTCTGCATAGGTGTATGAGTGCATATGATAGTATTGTAATAATGAGTGACTGTATGTATGAGTGATTGTATGGGTGAATGAGTGAATGTGTGTGTAGACGTAGGAATCAGTGAGTGCGTATGTAGTAACTGGTATTGGTGTGTCATGATGTCATCAGTGATGTCATTTGAGATGTCATCAGTGATGTCATCAGTGATGTCATTTGAGATGTCATCAGTGATGTCATCAGTGATGTCACTGACCATGTCATGAATGATGTAATATGTGACATCATCAGCAGTGGATTGCGGGTGCGCGATATATAGTTAGTGCAACTAACTATATATGGAATTTCATTGGTTTTATGTCAATAAAATGTCCAGCTAACTATATATGGTCTCTAACCTATGGTTTTTTCAGTGAATTTTCAAGGTTTTGTAAATGCAAATTCCTAACTATATATGTTCTATAACCTATGGTTTTTTCAGTGAATTTCATTGGTTTTTTAAAAGCTAATATCTATAGCTGTAAAATATATTCTTTATTACGTGACGTATCACGTAGCCACGTGAGACGCCTCATGACGCGTCGCATAACCGTGACGTATCGGCTCTGCAGCGCAAACAAAACCCGTAACGTAAGCGTGCCGGAGCACGCTTACAGATATATATATATTTTTTAACCTTAATTAGACAAAATCCACACGTGCACATATCTTGAGGCCTTGCAAAGGCACATCAAACAAACAGTCCCTACAATTTTGTCAAGTTTGCTGGAAATCTATTCCCTTAATTTTTTTTTTACTGTTTCTCTTGGTTTTCTCCTTGTTACGCTTACCGGGACGCTACCCGGTACGCGAACCGGACGCTTCAAAAACACAAGATGGTGGACTCCCGTTACGCTGCCGGTTAGCTGCCCAGTTCGCGTACCGGGAAGCGCCTCTACCGCGAAAAATCGTGGGGGACTTTAATATCCCCCTCATCAATCCTAGGGGGTCAGGAGGGGTTTACCTTGCCCCCTTTCCTTCATTTCCCCCTTCTTTTTTCACCACATCTTGTCTCTCTAACCTACCGAGAGACAAGATGGCGGCCGCTCCGGACTGTTTACAATGTTGACAGCTACGCTGCCGGTTAGCTGCCCGGTGAGCTGCCCGGTTCGCGTATCGGGACGCGCCTCTACGGCGTAAAATCGCAAAAAATTATTTTATTTTTTTTTGCCCCGCGGGGCACTTTAATATCCCCCTCATCAATCCTAGGGGGTCAAGAGTGGTCTACCTTGCCCCCTTTCCTTCATTTCCCCCTTCGTTTTTCACCACATCTTGTCTCTCGATCGTACCGAGAGACAAGATGGCGGCCGCTCCGGACTGTTTAGAATGTTGACAGACACCGGAGAGCCAATCAACTTCGCTTCGCGAAGTTCCGTTACGCGTCAGGTACGCAAACCGGGGCGCTAACCGGAGCGCTGTCACAGATATATATTTTTTTTTAAAAGTTAATTTCTCAAAATCCACTGGAGCACATATATTGAGACATAGCAAAGGCACGTCGGGCAAACCATATCTACAATTTTGCCAAGTTTCATGTAAATCTATTCAGCCGTTCGAGCTAAAAGTGAGTCCAACCGCCCTATGGAAAAATGAATGGGAAAAATGTGTTTTGGGACCCCCCTTGTTTCTCGGCCCCCCCCCTTGACGAAACCCCCCCAAATTTTCAGGGGCTGCTCAGAAACGAAATGTGCCATTTTCCTGAAAATTTCAGCCAATTCCGTCCACAAACGCCAAAGTTATTAGACATAGAATTTTCAGAAATCCCATAGAGAAAAAATCCTAACTATATATACCCACTGGCTATCGCCAGTAGGTAATATACATATATAAACATATATAATCTGCATATCTATATAAATATAAATGCATGCATACATATACATATATACATATACATATATGCATACATATGCATGTTATTTACATGAAAGTTTTAAAAACACTAATAAAAGCAAAGCTAAAAAGCCACCTCATTACAAACAGAATGGCTTTAACTTAAACGAGGGCGAGATCTATTGCATTTTCAATGCTTGTTTACTTTGGTTCTATCAAGAAGGCATTCAGATGTTTCACACATTTGCCATACATTCTGAATGTTAGCACTCTAGTTGCTCATTAGATCACTGTAGTAAAGCTAGTGCTCACCAGGGAAGTCTGCTGCTAATCATGGTTTGCAGCCATTTTCCCGCATTTTTTATCCCGCAGACTTTCAGTCTGCATACCATTATCCCGCAAGGTCATTGACCTCGCATACCATTATCCCGCATTTTTTCAAAACGCAAGTGCATTTATCGCGCATGCCTTTACAAAGAATTACGTTTTAAAGGCATGTATGGTAAATGCATTTGCGTTGTGAAAACCACGATGACGAGAGAGGTAAGTGGGTTTGTGTTAATTTTTTCGTGGGTTAGTGATTGTGTAGTGTAGTGTAGTGTTGTGTAGTGTAGTGTTGTGTTAGTGTAGTGTAGAGTTGTGGTGGTTGTTTAGTGTAGGGTCATGCTGGGGGTAGTGTTTTAGGGTTTAGGGTTGTGTTGTAGTGTTTGCGTAGTGTAGGGTCATGCTGGGGGTAGTGTTTTAGGGTTTAGGGTAGTGTTGTAGTGTTTGCGTAGTGTAGGGTCATGCTGGGGGTCATGCTGGGGGTAGTGTTTTAGGGTTTAGGGTTGTGTTGTAGTGTTTGCGTAGTGTAGGGTCATGCTGGGGGTAGTGTTTTAGGGTTTAGGGTAGTGTTGTAGTGTTTGCGTAGTGTAGGGTCATGCTGGGGGTAGTGTTTTAGGGTTTAGGGTTGTGTTGTAGTGTTTGCGTAGTGTAGGGTCATGCTGGGGCTAGTGTTTTAGGGTTTAGGGTAGTGTTGTAGTGTTTGCGTAGTGTAGGGTCATGCTGGGCGTAGTGTTTTAGGGTTTAGGATAGTGTTGTAGTGTTTGCGTAGTGTAGGGTCATGCTGGGGGTAGTGTTTTAGGGTTTTGGGTAGTGTTGTAGTGTTTGCGTAGTGTAGGGTCATGCTGGGGTGTAGTATTTTAGGGTTTAGGGTAGTGTTGTAGTGTTTGTGTAGTGTAGGGTCATGCTGGGGGTAGTGTTTTAGGGTTTTGGGTAGTGTTGTATTGTTTGCGTAGTGTAGGGTCATGCTGGGGTAGTGTTTTAGGGTTTTGGGTAGTGTTGTAGTGTTTGCGTAGTGTAGGGTCATGCTGGGGTGTAGTGTTTTAGGGTTTTCAGTAGTGTTGTAGTGTTTGCGTAGTGTAGGGTCATGCTGGGGTGTAGTGTTTTAGGGTTTTGGGTAGTGTTGTAGTGTTGGCGTAGTGAAGGGTCATGCTGGGGGTAGTGTTTTAGGGTTTTGGGTAGTGTTGTAGTGTTTGCGTAGTGTAGGGTCATGCTGGGGGTAGTGTTTTAGGGTTTTGGGTAGTGTTGTAGTGTTTGCGTAGTGTAGGGTCATGCTGGGGGTAGTGTTTTAGGGTTTTGGGTAGTGTTGTAGTGTTTGCGTAGTGTAGGGTCATGCTGGGGGTAGTGTTTTAGGGTTTAGGGTAGTGTTGTAGTGTTTGCGTAGTGTAGGGTCATGCTGGGGGTAGTGTTTTAGGGTTTAGGGTAGTGTTGTAGTGTTTGCGTAGTGTAGGGTCATGCTGGGGATAGTGTTTTAGGGTTTAGGGTAGTGTTGTAGTGTTTGCGTAGTGTAGGGTCATGCTGGGGGTAGTGTTTTAGGGTTTTGGGTAGTGTTGCAGTGTTTGCGTAGTGTAGGGTCATGCTGGGGTGTAGTGTTTTAGGGTTTTGGGTAGTGTTGTAGTGTTTGCGTAGTGTAGGGTCATGCTGGGGGTGGTGTTTTAGGGTTTAGGGTAGTGTTGTAGTGTTTGCGTAGTGTAGGGTCATGCTGGGGTGTAGTGTTTTAGGGTTTTGGGTAGTGTTGTAGTGTTTGCGTAGTGTAGGGTCATGCTGGGGGTAGTGTTTTAGGGTTTAGGGTAGTGTTGTAGTGTTTGCGTAGTGTAGGGTCATGCTGGGGGTAGTGTTTTAGGGTTTAGGGTTGTGTTGTAGTGTTTGCGTAGTGTAGGGTCATGCTGGGGGTAGTGTTTTAGGGTTTAGGGTTGTGTTGTAGTGTTTGTGTAGTGTAGGGTCATGCTGGGGGTAGTGTTTTAGGGTTTAGGGTAGTGTTGTAGTGTTTGCGTAGTGTAGGGTCATGCTGGGGGTAGTGTTTTAGGGTTTAGGATAGTGTTGTAGTGTTTGCGTAGTGTAGGGTCATGCTGGGGGTAGTGTTTTAGGGTTTTGGGTAGTGTTGTAGTGTTTGCGTAGTGTAGGGTCATGCTGGGGTGTAGTATTTTAGGGTTTAGGGTAGTGTTGTAGTGTTTGTGTAGTGTAGGGTCATGCTGGGGGTAGTGTTTTAGGGTTTTGGGTAGTGTTGTAGTGTTTGCGTAGTGTAGGGTCATGCTGGGGTAGTGTTTTATGGTTTTGGGTAGTGTTGTAGTGTTTGCGTAGTGTAGGGTCATGCTGGGGTGTAGTGTTTTAGGGTTTTGGGTAGTGTTGTAGTGTTTGCGTAGTGTAGGGTCATGCTGGGGTGTAGTGTTTTAGGGTTTTGGGTAGTGTTGTAGTGTTGGCGTAGTGAAGGGTCATGCTGGGGGTAGTGTTTTAGGGTTTTGGGTAGTGTTGTAGTGTTTGCGTAGTGTAGGGTCATGCTGGGGGTAGTGTTTTAGGGTTTTGGGTAGTGTTGTAGTGTTTGCGTAGTGTAGGGTCATGCTGGGGGGTAGTATTTTAGGGTTTTGGGTAGTGTTGTAGTGTTTGCGTAGTGTAGGGTCATGCTGGGGGTAGTGTTTTAGGGTTTTGGGTAGTGTTGTAGTGTTTGCGTAGTGTAGGGTCATGCTGGGGGTAGTGTTTTAGGGTTTAGGGTAGTGTTGTAGTGTTTGCGTAGTGTAGGGTCATGCTGGGGGTAGTGTTTTAGGGTTTAGGGTAGTGTTGTAGTGTTTGCGTAGTGTAGGGTCATGCTGGGGGTAGTGTTTTAGGGTTTAGGGTAGTGTTGTAGTGTTTGCGTAGTGTAGGGTCATGCTGGGGGTAGTGTTTTAGGGTTTAGGGTAGTGTTGCAGTGTTTGCGTAGTGTAGGGTCATGCTGGGGTATAGTGTTTTAGGGTTTTGGGTAGTGTTGTAGTGTTTGCGTAGTGTAGGGTCATGCTGGGGGTAGTGTTTTAGGGTTTAGGGTAGTGTTGTAGTGTTTGCGTAGTGTAGGGTCATGCTGGGGTGTAGTGTTTTAGGGTTTTGGGTAGTGTTGTAGTGTTTGCGTAGTGTAGGGTCATGCTGGGGGTAGTGTTTTAGGGTTTAGGGTAGTGTTGTAGTGTTTGCGTAGTGTAGGGTCATGCTGGGGGTAGTGTTTTAGGGTTTAGGGTTGTGTTGTAGTGTTTGCGTAGTGTAGGGTCATGCTGGGGGTAGTGTTTTAGGGTTTAGGGTTGTGTTGTAGTGTTTGCGTAGTGTAGGGTCATGCTGGGGGTAGTGTTTTAGGGTTTAGGGTAGTGTTGTACTGTTTGTGTAGTGTAGGGTCATGCTGGGGGTAGTGTTTTAGGGTTTAGGGTAGTTTAGTTGTTTAGTGTATGCTAAAGGCATATTCGTTCTAACAGTTTTCGTTATTTTAATTTGCGGCCTAATAGTACATGCAGGATTTTTTTTGCGGACTGATGGTATGCGGGATTTCGTCATATATTCGCTAATCATACTTTCTATGGCAAAATGAACCCCCTCATTTTGTTCCTTTTTAATTTAAATGTTTTAAGAGTTACCACTTTATTCCAATCAAGATGGCTTCAGGTGTGCCATACCTTTGTAATAAGTAGGACTGTTAGCACTCTAGTTGTTCTTTAGAACACTCTGGGACATTCTGTCATTGGGCTATAGTTGGGCTACATCTGGCTGATATTTGGGCTACATTTGTTTTTTTGTCTCTGGTGGCCATCTTTGGGCTACATTGGGCTACATTGGGCTACATTGGGCTACATTTGGGCTCCAACATATATATAGCCCAAAGTAGCCCAATATATATTTTTCAAAGTTAATTTTCGTAAAAACCACTGGAGCCTATATCTTGAGACATAGCAAAGGCACATCGGGCTACCAGTCCCTACAATTTTGCCAAGTTTGGTGTAAATCCATTCAGCCGTTCAGGCTAAAAGTGAGGCCAACCGCCCTATGGAAAATTGCATGGGAAAAACACGTTTTGGGACCCCCCTTTTTTCTCGGCCCCCCCTTGACGAAACCCCCCCAAATTTTCAGGGGCTGCTCAGAAACAAAATGTTCCATTTTCCTGAAAATTTCAGCCAATTCTGTCCTCAAACGCCAAAGTTATTCGACATAGAATTTTCAAAAATCCCATAGGAAAAAAATCCTAACTATATATACCTACTGGCTATCGCCAGTAGGTAATATATATATATATATATATATATATATATATATATATATATATATATATATATATTCACTGAAAAAACCATAGGTTTCACACCAGTTATAGTTAGGAATTAGCATTTAAAAAACCTATTAAATTCACTGAAAAAACCATAGGTTTCACACCAGTTATAGTTAGCTGGAAATTTTACTGACATAAAACCATTGAAATTCCCACGTTATAGTTAGTCGGACTCACTATAACTTGCGCGTGCAATGCACTGCTGATGACATCACATATTACATCACTCATGACATGGTCAGTGACATCACTCATGACACCATCCTTGTGACATATTGACAGACCTCCTTTCACTATAATGTAACCCTTGAGACACATATTCAAAAATAGAAACTGAAATTTTTAAAAAAATGGAGATACCTATATCAGTTACAACAAGCAATTCAGTAATTCCACTATCTATATACACATCCACTCATTCACCAACAGTTCTATATAGTCACTCATACATATACTCACTCATCATATGAAGAGATACACCTATACATCCTGTTACACACCGACATTCATCCAAAAGTTACTCACACACATATTCACACGTGCAAATAAACTATTGAACAACCATTTATTTGAATATAGAGTTATACACACACTTCCACCTTACTTCTATTGAAAATTACACATATTTATTCTCTTAAACAATCACTTATAGAAACACATACTTATTTAAACAGGAACTCTTACAATCTCTTACTCTCACATATACTCACTTATATACATCAATATTCATATATACTAGATTAAAACATATGTAGTTACTGATAAAGACACTAGTGAGACAGTCATTTACTCACTAACAAACACATATAGACACTCATCCACCCATACAGTCCTGTACATATGCTGTCTTCAAAACACATACAAAGAAAGAGTCAGTCACTCATGCATCTATGTGCTAAGTAATACCCCCACCAAACCATATAGACACTCATACTGATACTAATAAACATATCTAATAACCCATATACATACGCATGTAGCTACTTATCAACACATGTAGCCACTTATACACAAAGTGAAACACTAATATATATATTTAAATATTTAAACATAACTCACTAATATTTATTTTTCAGAAAGACACATATTCACTGGATGGTGTCATCAGTGATGTCATGAGTGATGTCACTGACCATGTCATGAGTGATGTAATATGTGATGTCATCAGCAGTGCATTGCACGCGCAAGTTATAGTGAGTCCGACTAACTATAACGTGGGAATTTCAATGGTTTTATGTCAGTAAAATTTCCAGCTAACTATAACTGGTGTGAAACCTATGGTTTTTTCAGTGAATTTAATAGGTTTTTTAAATGCTAATTCCTAACTATAACTGGTGTGAAACCTATGGTTTTTTCAGTGAATTTCATAGGTTTTTTAAATGCTAATTCCTTTGTATATCGAGTTTCTAACCTTTTTTTTTTTACAATTTGCTGTTTTTTTTTAAGTATTCATTTTTTTTATAATTTTTTTCTTTTGCGCTCTGGGTGCGCGCTCGGGGAAGCTTTCAGCTAAGCTCTCCTGTAAGCTTCTTCGTGCGCTCATCTGAAAGCGCACCCAGAGCGCAACTGTCGTTCGTGAAAAAAAAATATGAATGAAAAGTTAATAATAATGCAAAACATTTCGTACCATACAAATAAAATTTTTTTTTTTTAATATGGAAAATGATTATGCATTTCTATGAAAGATTGATGACGTCACTTCGGCGCGCAACGTACGTGCCCTCGGAAGCGCCTACGTGCGCGGCTCCTAAACGCACGCAAAAGCGCCTACGATCGCGCCACGTTTGCGCCCCGGAAGCGCCTACGATCGCGCCACGTTTGCGCCCCGGAAGCGCCTACGATCGCGCTGCGTAAACGCACCCGGAAGTGCACCTGAGCGCGCAGCGTAAGCGCGTCGGGTCATGTGACCCTAAAATAACACTTTTCATTGGTTGCTAACAGTTTTTTTTTACAATGAATGAAATCCCCACCCATTTCCTTCACTTCTTCTTTCACTTTTGTGACTGAAAGACCTGCCTGTTTTGCTCTTGCATATTTCTTGGATAATCATGGCTGCCAGATCATCCAGCAGTGAAGATGACTTCATTGATGAAGAGCCACCTACCCCAAAGAAGAAGGGACATTTCATCTGGAAATTTTTTAAGTTTCCTGCAGACCAGAAAAAGGTGAATGCACCAAAAGTAGAGTGCAGGATCTGCAAAAAGGTCCTGTCACGGGGTAACCCCCTAAAAAAATACTCTTTTGGCAACTTCACCATGATTCGCCATGTGGAGACCAAGCACCCCCAGAATTTTGCCCGGGAAAGTGTCAGGGCTCTGGCACAGGAGGTTCCTAGAGATGGGGCCTCTACATCAACCGGAGGAGCAACTTCTTCTGGAAGAGAACAAGCTCAGGGGCAGGTAGCAAACATCCAACCTGCATTCAACCATGGGGTCGTCAGATGCAGATACTGCAATCAACTCCTCACCTATGGGGAGCAAAGTGTCCTGCTCATGGTTCGGGCATTAGAGAACCATCACTGCCCTTCCCACCCCTAATTTTTTTCTTTTCTTTTTGCTCCTGTTGAGCAGTTTCTATTCCCTGTTTTTGTTCCTCTTCAGTTAAAAGAAGAAAACCAAAAGTTCTTTTCAGAACTACCTCCAATTCTCATCAAAGAGCTATAATCTTAAAAAATGAAGAGTAAGTGAAATATAGTGCATTGATAATTGAAAGGAGAATGAGTAAGAAAGAACAGAAAGGTATGAGAGGTGAAAGGAAGTGAAGTAGGAGGACTGAAAGAAGGTGAGTGTTAGAAAAGAAATTTATGACACAGTGAATAAACTGGAGGCCTCATTTCTGAAAAGTGACGCATCGCTACGTGAAAATAGCGATGCGTCACTTATCTGGACGCACTCCTTATGACATTCCACATATGTCATATTTAATATATGACTAATCAATTCGCAAGGAGTTACAGATATGTCAGTATTTCTGACATATCTCTAAACACAAAAGTAACGCATTGCAGGAGTGCGTCACAAAAGTGACGCAACTCCAGTAATGTGTCCTTTCACATGGAAAAAGCACCATGTGAAAGGTTTGCTATGAAGCAGGCGCAAGATTTTGGCGCAACTGCATCCTAAAAGTGACTCACTGCGTCATTATTACCAAGCTTTTTGCAAGGAACACCCCCTCTGCATGCATTATACCTGACACTATTTTTTAAAAAGTGACGCATCTAGGTACATGGGTCACTTTTTAAAACTCTGCGCCATATTGTATCTGCATCAGGTATAATGTATGCAGAGGGGGCAATCCCTCGCAAAAAGCTTGGTAATAACAACGTACTGAAATCTATGAGATTTCCCTGCGTCACTTTTAGGATGCTATTGCGTCAAAATTTTGCGCCGGCCTCGCATCACTTTTATGTTTACACATATGTCAGAAATACTGACGTATCTGTAACTCCTTGCAACATGATTCGTCATACATTAAATATGACACATCTGGAATGTCATAAGGACTGTGTACAGAAAAGTGACGCATCACACCAGCAGTGTAATAAAATGTGCCTCGTTGCACTATATTTAAAGGATGCAACAGCATCCTAAAAGTGACGCAGTGAAATCTCAAACATTTCACTGCGTCGCTATTACAAAGCTTTTTGTGGGGGAACACCCCCTCTGCATGCATTATACCTCACGCAGATATAATGTGGCGCTTGATTTTAAAAAGTGACCCATCTACCTAGATACCTCACTTTTTAAATATAACGCAACGCAACACATTTTTTTACACTACTGGTGCAATGCGTCACTTTTCTGTGCGCACTCCTTATGACATTCCAAGTAACGCATTGCTGGAGTGCGTCATAGCGATGCGTCACTTATCTGGACGCACTCCTTATGACATTCCACATATGTCATATTTAATATATGACTAATCAATTCGCAAGGAGTTACAGATATGTCAGTATTTCTGACATATCTCTAAACACAAAAGTAACGCATTGCAGGAGTGCGTCACAAAAGTGACGCAACTCCAGTAATGTCTCCTTTCACATGGAAAAAGCACCATGTGAAAGGTTTGCTGTGAAGCAGGCGCAAGATTTTGGCGCAACTGCATCCTAAAAGTGACTCACTGCGTCATTATTACCAAGCTTTTTGCAAGGAACACCCCCTCTGCATGCATTATACCTGACACTATTTTTTAAAAAGTGACGCATCTAGGTACATGGGTCACTTTTTAAAACTCTGCGCCATATTGTATCTGCATCAGGTATAATGTATGCAGAGGGGGCAATCCCTCGCAAAAAGCTTGGTAATAACAACGTACTGAAATCTATGAGATTTCCCTGCGTCACTTTTAGGATGCTATTGCGTCAAAATTTTGCGCCGGCCTCGCATCACTTTTATGTTTACACATATGTCAGAAATACTGACGTATCTGTAACTCCTTGCAACATGATTCGTCATACATTAAATATGACACATCTGGAATGTCATAAGGACTGTGTACAGAAAAGTGACGCATCACACCAGCAGTGTAATAAAATGTGCCTCGTTGCACTATATTTAAAGGATGCAACAGCATCCTAAAAGTGACGCAGTGAAATCTCAAACATTTCACTGCGTCGCTATTACAAAGCTTTTTGTGGGGGAACACCCCCTCTGCATGCATTATACCTCACGCAGATATAATGTGGCGCTTGATTTTAAAAAGTGACCCATCTACCTAGATACCTCACTTTTTAAATATAACGCAACGCAACACATTTTTTTACACTACTGGTGCAATGCGTCACTTTTCTGTGCGCACTCCTTATGACATTCCAAGTAACGCATTGCTGGAGTGCGTCACAAAAGTGACGCAACTCCAGTAATGTGTCCTTTCAAATGGGGAAAGCAGCATATGAAAGGTCTTGCCTCAGTCTAACACCTGCTGTAAAGCAGGCACAAGATTTTGACGCAACAGCATCCTAAAACTGACGCAGTGAAATCTCAAAGATTTCACTGCGTCGCTATTACAAAGCTTTTTGCGGGAGAACACCCCCTCTGCATACATTATACCTGACGCTATTTTTAAAAAGTGACGCATCTAGGTACATGGGTCACTTTTTAAAACTCTGCGCCATATTGTATCTGCAACATGATTCGTCATACATTAAATATGACACATCTGGAACGTCATAAGGAGTGCGCACAGAAAAGTGACGCATAACACCAGCAGTGTAATAAAATGTACCTCGTTGCACTATATTTAAAAAGTGACGCATCTAGATAGATGCGTCACTTTTTAAATATTGCATAACAATGCGCATTTTTTTACACCGCTGGTGCGTCACAAAAATTGACGCACAGGAAGCGCAAAACTAACAGCGCAAGGCCTTCATAAATATAGTCCTGGATTTTCCCCGTGCTTCCGGTGCGCGTACCATGCGCTTCCCCCGCGCAAAACGAAAAAAATGTTTTATTGCCCTGCAGGACCCTATTTTAGTCCCTACATCAAACCTAGGGGGTCAGAGGGGGTCTACTCTTCCCCCTTATGGTCATTTGCCCCTTTTTTTTTCAAACCCCTTGTGTCTCGATTTTACCGAGACACAAGATGGCGGCCGCTCCGCACTGTTTAGAATGTTTACAGACAACTGAGATCCAATCAGCTTCCTGTGCGCAAGTCGCGTGTCGCGCCTGGAGCGCTCTCCCGTGCGCGCACGGGAGAGCGCCTATCCCCGCGCAAAACGAAAAAAATTTTTTAATGCCCTGCAGGACCCTATTTTAGTCCCTACATCAAACCTAGGGGGTCAGAGGGGGTCTACTCTTCCCCCTTATGGTCATTTGCCCCTTTTTTTTTCAAACCCCTTGTGTCTCGATTTTACCGAGACACAAGATGGCGGCCGCTCCGCACTGTTTAGAATGTTTACAGACAACTGAGATCCAATCAGCTTCCTGCGCGCAAGTCGCGTGTCGCGCCTGGAGCGCTCTCCCGTGCGCGCACGGGAGAGCGCCTATAGATATATATATTTTTTTGAACCTAAATTACTCAAAATCCACTGGAGCACATATCTTGAGACATAGCAAAGGCACATCGGGCTACCAGTCCCTACAATTTTGCCAAGTTTGGTGGAAATCCATTCAGCCGTTCGGGCTAAAAGTGAAATCGACCGCCCTATGGAAATTAACATGGGGAAAACGCGTTTTGGGACCCCCCTTTTATCTCGGCCCCCGCTTGACGAATCCCCCCCAAACTTTCAGGGAAGGACCGGACCGCCATGAGACCATTTTCCTGAAAATTTCAGGCAGATTCGACAACCGGCGCCAAAGTTATTCAAAATAGAATGTTGAGATTTAACATTGAAAATTATCCTAACTATAACTACCTACTGGCGACCGCCAGTAGGTAATATATATATATATATATATATATATATATATATATATATATATATATATATATATATATATTCACAGAAAAAACCATAGGTTATACTCCATATATAGTTAGGAATTTGTATTTACAAAACCTTGAAAATTCAATGAAAAAACCATTGGTTTTAGGCCATATATAGTTAGGGATTTGCATTTACAAAACCTTATTTTACTCGCATAAAACCATTGAAATTCCATATATAGTTATAAGCGCTAACTATATATCGCGCACCCGCAATCCACTGCTGATGATGTCACATATTACATCATTCATGACATGGTTAGTGACATCACTGATGACATCACTGATGACATCTCAAATGACATCACTGATGACATCACTGAAAACATCTCATTTGACATGACTGATAACATCACTGATGATATCATTCATGTGATAATACGATGAACCTCTTCAGACTCTAATATAACCTTAGATACAATCAGTGTAAACAGACACTCACAGACTGTCACTCATCTATGGAGTTACTCACACACCTAGTCAGTCATGCAAAGAATCAATCACACCTCCATTTCCTCAACTATACAGTTATACAAAATTTACTTATTCAAACATATACTAACACATATTTACTCTATTATACAATCCCTGATACAAGTTCACAATGATCCATACAGCCACTCACACATTCACTGGCTCTTATGCACAGTTATTTATATATGTCAACTCTCACATGTACTGTGTTTTACATATGTACTTACTTTGACATGTAGCACTGAGATATCCATTCACTCTCCAATGCACTCATGCACACAGTCAACCGCCCATACAGCTGTTTCCACATGCACTTTTGAAACCATACATCTAGTGAATCAACTGCTCACACATCTATGCACAGAGTCATACACCTCCCAGCCACCTACACACACACTCAGTATCCCATACAAATACTTGGGCAACCAATCAATAACCCATATAGTACCTCATATAGCTACTTATCAACACATGCAACAGTTTACAGAACAACAGACATAATGATGCACAAATTAAGACAGTTTAGTCACTAACCCATGCACTCAGTGAGACACATTTAATCACTCACTCATACAGTCAGTCATGCACCTACTAAATCCTTCATCCAGACACTTATATATCCACTCATTCTTCAATATGTAAGAGATATTTTAACTTTACAGAAACATGCAGTCACTGCATGTTGTCATCATTGATGTCATCAGTGATGTCATTTGAGATGTCATCAGTGATGTCATCAGTGATGTCACTAACCATGTCATGAATGATGTAATATGTGACATCATCAGCAGTGGATTGCGGGTGCGCGATATATAGTTAGCGCTTATAACTATATATGGAATTTCAATGGTTTTATGCGAGTAAAATAAGGTTTTGTAAATGCAAATCCCTAACTATATATGGCCTAAAACCAATGGTTTTTTCATTGAATTTTCAAGGTTTTGTAAATGCAAATTCCTAACTATATATGGAGTATAACCTATGGTTTTTTCTGTGAATTTCAATGGTTTTTTAATAGCAAATATCAAAAGCTGTCAAATGTCAAGTACGTGATAGGTAAAAACGTTTTCGTGTTTATGCACGCTGATGTGCTTTGAACGCTGCCCCCCCCACTCCCCTCTTTTCTCTTAGTAGTACTCTCTCTTTGCAGATAGTGAACGGTAGTTAACTCAGACCTTTACCCCTGTTGTAATCCGTCGTACCTGCTTGTCTCTCCATTTGATTGATTATTATCCAAGCATTTACTGTTTTACAATTGGTTCTCTTTGGATCATTCTCTATTTGCAAACAAGCACAAAGTCGCAATACTCTGTTTAGTCTTTGCAGATAGTGAAAAATCGTGTAAAAAAATAAAAGTAATCGAGCAAAATCAGTAGACCACTAATTCGATCTCTTTTTGACCTCGGTAAAATACAAACATTAGGAATAACCCTTCATGAGAAATACGAAAATAGTGAAATGAACTGAGCTCCACACCATGAGGGCTGCAAAACAGCTCGACTCCGCCACCCACACCGCCCAAAATAACGGCAAACCCTATGCAAATATTATAAATATACACAACACACCAGCAAAGAAACAGAGTAAAACATTTTATTAAATAACTATTTACATAACTATTTTATACTTTTTATTGCCCGATCCGGCTAGCTCAATCGATCGAGCATGAAACTCATGCACTGATGACAAGCGTTGAGAGTTTGTAGAATGATGGCTTCAGATTTTCCACATACGGTGTAGTGGCGCGAACTGGCAGGGGGCGTTTGGATTCTACCCCTTCTCCAAATAAGATTTTCATACGTGAATGTTCGTTCATGCTTTTTGTCCCTGACTTGCTTCCATATCACTGCCTTACATACATGGCATAAGTCCTGGTTGTAGAGTGCCATACTTCAGAGTTCTAAGCAGCTCTTGTAACACTGTTTAAACCTTATTTGCACCTGCTGCAGCTTCACTATTCAAAGTAAGTGGGGTCCATTTGTGGACCTGACTGCATTGGAAAACAATGTGATACGGTGCCTCCCTAAACCGCTTGACGGAGGCCCCCGAGGGGCGGTGAGATGGCGCGGACTGAGAGGGGGCGCTTGGCTCCTGCCCCCTCCCCAAGTCGTGTTGCCCTGGTGAGGCCTGAGATCGCCCCCGGCATAGGCGGCCGGCTCCCGGGGTCCGGCGGAATTTTTTCCCTTTTGAAGAATCTTTCATTCTGGACCTTGTCCCACAATCCGTTTCACCTGAAGACACGCTGTCGTAGGGCGCCCCTTTACCGTTTTAGTTGCCATTCCGCCCGCTTTTGGTACTCTGTGCCTCTTCCGCCATTCAGCTGTTTACCGCTCGCTCTTGCGACTACAACGTCTCGCTCACCATGTAGTTGAGTTGCTCCCGCTCTTAAGATTTGACCGAACTTTTTGGACTGCTGAAAGCGGTTGTATTCCGACCGCTGGTTGGTGGAGACATTTTGACTATATTCTGCACCTGCATTGTCGCGTAATGCGTCATATGACGCGACGCGTTAGCGCACCCGGAAGTGCTCCGGTGCGCAAGGCGCAGCTTCCCGGAAACGATCCAGAGCGCGCCGCGCAGCGCGTAACGTAAGCATAACAGGTCATGTGACTTGTTAATAAAACTTTTCATTGGTTCATTTTACTTTTCTTTTCCTAATTATGTAAGACTAGGTCATGTGACCTAAAAATAACACTTTTCATTGGATTAAAACATTTTTTTTCCCCAAACGATGAAAGCCCCACCTTGTTTCTGGATGTTTCAGACTGAAGCTGGCGTCACCATGAGAGCACCACCATCTCGTAGCTCCGTCGTGGCCATTCCGCAAGCAATCATGGCAGCCGCTCCCCACCGGAAGCCTGCGGGAGTCGAGGGCCCCCAAGACTTTTGTACAATCTTCAAGGCTGAGGGGACGCTTTCGAGAATGGAACACAAGCCCTGGCAGACAAGCGTCCGAGTTCCAAGGTGTCCCAGGGCCATTTTACTGGACCAGGCCCAAATCCGAAGAGCCGGCCGCCATTTTAAGAGTCCTGTGGCAGCCGCCTATCGCTGCACCGCAAGAGTGGGAGCAACTCAACTACATGGTGAGCGAGACGCTGTAGCCGTAAGAGCGGGCGCTAAACAGCTGAATGGCGGAAAAGGCACAGTGTAGCAAAAGCGGGCGGAATGGCGACTGAAACGATAAAGGGGCGCCCCACTACAGCAGACAAGCCTCCGCCATGTGCTTCAAAACTGCATATGTATCTCGTGATATCAAGGTTGGGCAACCAGTACAGAACAAGCAGTTACGAGTCCCATTTACACCGGCGCCATTTTGGGCGTGGCCGGGCAGGTCCAGGATCTACTGAAACATAAAAAATGAGGCTGACGCCTCTGAAGCAGTTGACGAACAGCAGGACATAGCAAATAAACATGAACTCTCTAAAGCTGTTAACTCACTGCAGGACAAAACAAGTGAACCTGAAACCTCTGGAATAATTGTCGCTCAAAAGAACAACACACAAAACTCTGTAGAGCCTGAAGAAAAAAAAACAGAAGGGCACTGTAGTTTCAGACACACTTAACACTAATGACTAAACAAAGATATCGTCTGTTTATAAAGCAGTTATCATCTTGACAGAATTGACAAAGAAGTGTACAGACACCAATGCATCAGCATTCTCGGAGATAACATCTTAAGGAACAAAGAAAGACCTGTTCACTCTTGACACCCCAGGTGCTGTGTATATTGCACTATAGTGCTGCATCGAGAAAACGGGCAACCCTATTGATGTGGATTTTTCATTATTGATTATTGTAAAGAAATTGCGACTCCCCCCTTTAGCAGATTAGCTAAATGTTTGCGTAATTTAGGCATTAAAGTTATATTATTGTTGTTGTTATCGTTATAGTTCTGGTTAATTTCAAAAAATGGTTAAATATATTTACAGTTTTTGTTGCGTTCATTATATTTAAATGTTAATAAAGTTTTAAAATGTAACTGTCTTGGAGTACTATATTTTTTTTAAAAATCGGGTGAATGGGGCCTTGAATCGGGTTATTGTCATGTGTGGGCTTTGCAAGTGTACTGCTACAAGATCGGACATTTCAAACTCAAATGCACGTTCTTTTTCTTACCTTTCCGAAGCATGGAGCGCAATAGCAGGCAGAGAAAGGGTGATGCACGTGTTGAACACTGCCTGGCCTGCAAATTGCTGGCAGTGCCCCCCCGCCCGCTCCTGAAAGAGGGCACACACACAACGCCGCCCCGAGTACTTCACAAATCTTTAAAAGACCATGCGCTTGTTCAATGGGAAGTGGATAACATGGCTAAGAGCATTTGCTGGATAATGCATGAATATCGCTGACTTTTCAACGATATTCATGCATTGCGGCCGTTTTTTATCGCATTTGCGATAAACCTTGCTAATAGCAAGGTTTATGTGCGATAAAATTCGCCGATGTGCAGCGATAATTTTTGTCTCTAAACAAGTTAGAGACAAAAATTACCGCTAGTTGTTGGTAATATGCCCCCGGGTTTTTCCTTGCAGGAATCGGGAAGCGAAAGACTAGCACTGAAATCAGTAGTCTCACGCCTGAATCGGGAGGGTTGGCATGTCTGGATATTCTACAGCTGGGGCCATAAACTACATTCGCAGGGCTAGGTGATAGCCTGGGTCCGGCCTGGACAATCGGACACAGAGGAAGAGGAGTGTCAGAGGGTGCGGTAGTGAATAGGGTGAAAGGGAGGTGTCGGGCGGGCACAGGGTGTGATTCTCAGAGAAGAGCAGCGCAGATGGGGGAAGTATATAGCCCATGCATGAGAGAGAGAGCGGGTGTGACCATTGCGTGGGGGAGATGCGTGCGAGGGTGGGGAGCCATGCTGAGAATCGGCGGCGTGCAGAGAGTGGCCCTGGTCAAGGCATCTAAAATGGCTGCCGTGCACGACAAAATTGTGGCATTGGACAAAACGCAAGATGGCGCAGACAATGTTTATCAATAAGGATTCATTTATAACAAAATATTTACTTGCAGTGACAAAATGGTGGTCAACACTTCCTCATTTCCATCGAATCGAACGTTAACAAACGTCACGCAGCAAAAAAAAAAAAAAAAAAAAAAAAAAAGCTCACGCACAGAGCAGTTTTTAGCCATGTTATCCAATGGAAGGTGGATAACACGGCTAAGAGCATTTGCTGGATAATGCATGAATATCGCTGACTTTTCAACGATATTCATGCATTGTGGCCGATGTGCGGCGATAATTTTTGTCTCTAAACAATTAAAACGAAGCACAAAATGGCGAATTCCCGTTTCGCTACCAGTTTGCGGCCCAGTTCGCGGCCCGGGAAACGCTTCTACCGTGAAAAATAATTTTTTTTTATTTTCCCCACGGGACCCTTTAATAACCCCAACAACAATCCTAGGGGGTCAAGAGGGGTATACCTTGCACCCTTTCAATAAATTCCCCCTTCGTTTTTCACCTCTTCTCTCTCGATCCTACCGAGAGATAAGATGGCGGCCGCTCCGGACTGTTTAGAATGTTGACAGACACCGGAGAGCCAATCAGCTTTCTGCGCGCAAAGTTCCGAAACGCGAAAAGTAAGCGGACCGGATCGCTGCCCGGAGCGCTGTTACAGATATATATCTTGATTTGAACGTTAATTTCTCAAAAACTACTGGAGCACATATATTGAGACCTAGCAAAGGCACATCGGGCTAACAGTCCCTACAATTTTGCCAAGTTTCGTGCAAATCCATTCAGCCGTTCGAGCTAAAAGTGAGTCCAACCGCCCTATGGAAAACTCAATGTAAAAAACGCGTTTTGGGACCCCCCTTTTTTCTCAGCCCCCCCTTGACGAACCCCCACCAAATTTTTAGGGGCTGCTCAGAAACAAAATGTGCCATTTTCCTGAAAATTTCAGCCGATTCCGTCCACAAACGCCAAAGTTATTAGACATAGAATTTTCAAAAATCCCATAGGGAATTAATCCTAACTATATATACCTACTGGCGATAGCCAGTAGGTAATATATATATATATATATATATCTCTTCTCTCCTCCTTGCCTCGGAAATTCGTCATTGCCTCCAGACCAACGGGTGTCTCGCCTGAATCAAAGACCTCCGATGCCGGGTCTTTTTAACATTGCCACAAAACGAGTAGAGAAACCACACGCTGGCGAGACCATGTACCAGACAAATGAGTTTATTTGTCAACCCCCGGACGCGTTTCGCCTGACCAGCAGGCTTGTTCACCAAAGGTACAATACAAACATTCGCCATTTTAAAGTGCAAAAGTGCTGGGTCACGTGAACGGAAACAACTTTCCAGGTAAGGTAATGGAAGAAAGACTTATAGTTCATTCCGTTACACAAATTAAAGAAAACTATTATCTATGAAACATTGTCAATGCACAGAAAATTTAAAAATGATTTACGAAATCAAATGACATATATACATTAATCTCAAATAGCGATTAAATGAAACACCCCGGGGAGCAGTCCCACTAAAGTATATCAGCGGCATAATTAATTTTGTTTTCTGCTTTTCTAGAATCAAAAGCGCTGATAACCCCTGTAAAATATACAGTGCAGTTTTACTCGGACTATGACATATTGTCGTTATCAGTCCATGGAATTACGCCCAAGTGGGCAAATGTCATTGACAGATCTTATTACATTGATAACTCTCCATAGTGCAATAGACTTTACAGACAATACCGCCCGAGTGGGCAAGTATAAAAAAGTTTCCACCGTGTACCCATAAAAAATGTGTGCCACCCTTAAATCATTTATGTGCAAATAAAACCTCTTCGTTGTAGGAGCGGGAATCCTAGGCCTACCCCCTTCCCATTTACCTTGGTTTTGTACAGCAACCAAAGAGCAAATTATGAAGGGTGTTCTGAGACTTGATCACACCTTCAATGTATCCCTTTCTACAGGTGTGCTTTTTAAGAAGCCCCCGAGGGACAGAGTAGAAGAACGCTCTATAAACAAAATCAGAATGATCACTACCTATAATAAACAACATAAGGCTTGACGAAGCCTTGAGCGAAACGCGTCTGTCGGGGGTGTAGGGGGTTCGGAAACAGAATAAAAAAGAATAACACTTCATCCGAGTGCTGGCCGTTCTTTCTGGTACGGAATACTAGAATTGTGGGATGATATATATATATATATATATATATATATATATATATATATATTACCTACTGGCGGTCGCCAGTAGGTAGTTATAGTTAGGATAATTTTCAATGTTAAATCTCAACATTCTATTTTGAATAACTTTGGCGCCGGTTGTCGAATCTGCCTGAAATTTTCAGGAAAATGGTCTCATGGCGGTCCGGTCCTTCCCTGAAAGTTTGGGGGGGATTCGTCAAGCGGGGGCCGAGATAAAAGGGGGGTCCCAAAACGCGTTTTCCCCATGTTAATTTCCATAGGGCGGTCGATTTCACTTTTAGCCCGAACGGCTGAATGGATTTCCACCAAACTTGGCAAAATTGTAGGGACTGGTAGCCCGATGTGCCTTTGCTATGTCTCAAGATATGTGCTCCAGTGGATTTTGAGTAATTTAGGTTCAAAAAAATATATATATCTATAGGCGCTCTCCCGTGCGCGCACGGGAGAGCGCTCCAGGCGCGACACGCGACTTGCGCGCAGGAAGCTGATTGGATCTCAGTTGTCTGTAAACATTCTAAACAGTGCGGAGCGGCCGCCATCTTGTGTCTCGGTAAAATCGAGACACAAGGGGTTTGAAAAAAAAAGGGGCAAATGACCATAAGGGGGAAGAGTAGACCCCCTCTGACCCCCTAGGTTTGATGTAGGGACTAAAATAGGGTCCTGCAGGGCATTAAAAATTTTTTTTCGTTTTGCGCGGGGATAGGCGCTCTCCCGTGCGCGCACGGGAGAGCGCTCCAGGCGCGACACGTGACTTGCGCACAGGAAGCTGATTGGATCTCAGTTGTCTGTAAACATTCTAAACAGTGCGGAGCGGCCGCCATCTTGTGTCTCGGTAAAATCGAGACACAAGGGGTTTGAAAAAAAAAGGGGCAAATGACCATAAGGGGGAAGAGTAGACCCCCTCTGACCCCCTAGGTTTGATGTAGGGACTAAAATAGGGTCCTGCAGGGCAATAAAAATTTTTTTTCGTTTTGCGCGGGGGAAGCGCATGGTACGCGCACCGGAAGCACGGGGAAAATCCAGGACTATATTTATGAAGGCCTTGCGCTGTTAGTTTTGCGGTGTAAAAAAATGCGCATTGTTATGCAATATTTAAAAAGTGACGCATCTATCTAGATGCGTCACTTTTTAAATATAGTGCAACGAGGTACATTTTATTACACTGCTGGTGTTATGCGTCACTTTTCTGTGCGCACTCCTTATGACGTTCCAGATGTGTCATATTTAATGTATGACGAATCATGTTGCAGATACAATATGGCGCAGAGTTTTAAAAAGTGACCCATGTACCTAGATGCGTCACTTTTTAAAAATAGCGTCAGGTATAATGTATGCAGAGGGGGTGTTCTCCCGCAAAAAGCTTTGTAATAGCGACGCAGTGAAATCTTTGAGATTTCACTGCGTCAGTTTTAGGATGCTGTTGCGTCAAAATCTTGTGCCTGCTTTACAGCAGGTGTTAGACTGAGGCAAGACCTTTCATATGCTGCTTTCCCCATTTGAAAGGACACATTACTGGAGTTGCGTCACTTTTGTGACGCACTCCAGCAATGCGTTACTTGGAATGTCATAAGGAGTGCGCACAGAAAAGTGACGCATTGCACCAGTAGTGTAAAAAAATGTGTTGCGTTGCGTTATATTTAAAAAGTGAGGTATCTAGGTAGATGGGTCACTTTTTAAAATCAAGCGCCACATTATATCTGCGTGAGGTATAATGCATGCAGAGGGGGTGTTCCCCCACAAAAAGCTTTGTAATAGCGACGCAGTGAAATGTTTGAGATTTCACTGCGTCACTTTTAGGATGCTGTTGCATCCTTTAAATATAGTGCAACGAGGCACATTTTATTACACTGCTGGTGTGATGCGTCACTTTTCTGTACACAGTCCTTATGACATTCCAGATGTGTCATATTTAATGTATGACGAATCATGTTGCAAGGAGTTACAGATACGTCAGTATTTCTGACATATGTGTAAACATAAAAGTGATGCGAGGCCGGCGCAAAATTTTGACGCAATAGCATCCTAAAAGTGACGCAGGGAAATCTCATAGATTTCAGTACGTTGTTATTACCAAGCTTTTTGCGAGGGATTGCCCCCTCTGCATACATTATACCTGATGCAGATACAATATGGCGCAGAGTTTTAAAAAGTGACCCATGTACCTAGATGCGTCACTTTTTAAAAAATAGTGTCAGGTATAATGCATGCAGAGGGGGTGTTCCTTGCAAAAAGCTTGGTAATAATGACGCAGTGAGTCACTTTTAGGATGCAGTTGCGCCAAAATCTTGCGCCTGCTTCACAGCAAACCTTTCACATGGTGCTTTTTCCATGTGAAAGGAGACATTACTGGAGTTGCGTCACTTTTGTGACGCACTCCTGCAATGCGTTACTTTTGTGTTTAGAGATATGTCAGAAATACTGACATATCTGTAACTCCTTGCGAATTGATTAGTCATATATTAAATATGACATATGTGGAATGTCATAAGGAGTGCGTCCAGATAAGTGACGCATCGCTATGACGCACTCCAGCAATGCGTTACTTGGAATGTCATAAGGAGTGCGCACAGAAAAGTGACGCATTGCACCAGTAGTGTAAAAAAATGTGTTGCGTTGCGTTATATTTAAAAAGTGAGGTATCTAGGTAGATGGGTCACTTTTTAAAATCAAGCGCCACATTATATCTGCGTGAGGTATAATGCATGCAGAGGGGGTGTTCCCCCACAAAAAGCTTTGTAATAGCGACGCAGTGAAATGTTTGAGATTTCACTGCGTCACTTTTAGGATGCTGTTGCATCCTTTAAATATAGTGCAACGAGGCACATTTTATTACACTGCTGGTGTGATGCGTCACTTTTCTGTACACAGTCCTTATGACATTCCAGATGTGTCATATTTAATGTATGACGAATCATGTTGCAAGGAGTTACAGATACGTCAGTATTTCTGACATATGTGTAAACATAAAAGTGATGCGAGGCCGGCGCAAAATTTTGACGCAATAGCATCCTAAAAGTGACGCAGGGAAATCTCATAGATTTCAGTACGTTGTTATTACCAAGCTTTTTGCGAGGGATTGCCCCCTCTGCATACATTATACCTGATGCAGATACAATATGGCGCAGAGTTTTAAAAAGTGACCCATGTACCTAGATGCGTCACTTTTTAAAAAATAGTGTCAGGTATAATGCATGCAGAGGGGGTGTTCCTTGCAAAAAGCTTGGTAATAATGACGCAGTGAGTCACTTTTAGGATGCAGTTGCGCCAAAATCTTGCGCCTGCTTCATAGCAAACCTTTCACATGGTGCTTTTTCCATGTGAAAGGACACATTACTGGAGTTGCGTCACTTTTGTGACGCACTCCTGCAATGCGTTACTTTTGTGTTTAGAGATATGTCAGAAATACTGACATATCTGTAACTCCTTGCGAATTGATTAGTCATATATTAAATATGACATATGTGGAATGTCATAAGGAGTGCGTCCAGATAAGTGACGCATCGCTATTTTCACGTAGCGATGCGTCACTTTTCAGAAATGAGGCCTCCAGTTTATTCACTGTGTCATAAATTTCTTTTCTAACACTCACCTTCTTTCAGTCCTCCTACTTCACTTCCTTTCACCTCTCATACCTTTCTGTTCTTTCTTACTCATTCTCCTTTCAATTATCAATGCACTATATTTCACTTACTCTTCATTTTTTAAGATTATAGCTCTTTGATGAGAATTGGAGGTAGTTCTGAAAAGAACTTTTGGTTTTCTTCTTTTAACTGAAGAGGAACAAAAACAGGGAATAGAAACTGCTCAACAGGAGCAAAAAGAAAAGAAAAAAATTAGGGGTGGGAAGGGCAGTGATGGTTCTCTAATGCCCGAACCATGAGCAGGACACTTTGCTCCCCATAGGTGAGGAGTTGATTGCAGTATCTGCATCTGACGACCCCATGGTTGAATGCAGGTTGGATGTTTGCTACCTGCCCCTGAGCTTGTTCTCTTCCAGAAGAAGTTGCTCCTCCGGTTGATGTAGAGGCCCCATCTCTAGGAACCTCCTGTGCCAGAGCCCTGACACTTTCCCGGGCAAAATTCTGGGGGTGCTTGGTCTCCACATGGCGAATCATGGTGAAGTTGCCAAAAGAGTATTTTTTTAGGGGGTTACCCCGTGACAGGACCTTTTTGCAGATCCTGCACTCTACTTTTGGTGCATTCACCTTTTTCTGGTCTGCAGGAAACTTAAAAAATTTCCAGATGAAATGTCCCTTCTTCTTTGGGGTAGGTGGCTCTTCATCAATGAAGTCATCTTCACTGCTGGATGATCTGGCAGCCATGATTATCCAAGAAATATGCAAGAGCAAAACAGGCAGGTCTTTCAGTCACAAAAGTGAAAGAAGAAGTGAAGGAAATGGGTGGGGATTTCATTCATTGTAAAAAAAAACTGTTAGCAACCAATGAAAAGTGTTATTTTAGGGTCACATGACCCGACGCGCTTACGCTGCGCGCTCAGGTGCACTTCCGGGTGCGTTTACGCAGCGCGATCGTAGGCGCTTCCGGGGCGCAAACGTGGCGCGATCGTAGGCGCTTCCGGGGCGCAAACGTGGCGCGATCGTAGGCGCTTCCGGGGCGCAAACGTGGCGCGATCGTAGGCGCTTTTGCGTGCGTTTAGGAGCCGCGCACGTAGGCGCTTCCGAGGGCACGTACGTTGCGCGCCGAAGTGACGTCATCAATCTTTCATAGAAATGCATAATCATTTTCCATATTAAAAAAAAAAAATTTTATTTGTATGGTACGAAATGTTTTGCATTATTATTAACTTTTCATTCATATTTTTTTTTCACGAACGACAGTTGCGCTCTGGGTGCGCTTTCAGATGAGCGCACGGAGAAGCTTACAGGAGAGCTTAGCTGAAAGCTTCCCCGAGCGCGCACCCAGAGCGCAAAAGAAAAAAATTATAAAAAAAATGAATACTTAAAAAAAAACAGCAAATTGTAAAAAAAAAAAAGGTAAGAAACTCGATATACAAAGGAATTAGCATTTAAAAAACCTATGAAATTCACTGAAAAAACCATAGGTTTCACACCAGTTATAGTTAGGAATTAGCATTTAAAAAACCTATTAAATTCACTGAAAAAACCATAGGTTTCACACCAGTTATAGTTAGCTGGAAATTTTACTGATATAAAACCATTGAAATTCCCACGTTATAGTTAGTCGGACTCACTATAACTTGCGCGTGCAATGCACTGCTGATGACATCACATATTACATCACTCATGACATGGTCAGTGACATCACTCATGACATCACTGATGACACCATCCAGTGAATATGTGTCTTTCTGAAAAATAAATATTAGTGAGTTATGTTTAAATATTTAAATATATATATTAGTGTTTCACTTTGTGTATAAGTGGCTACATGTGTTGATAAGTAGCTACATGCGTATGTATATGGGTTATTAGATATTTTTATTAGTATCAGTATGAGTGTCTATATGGTTTGGTGGGGGTATTACTTAGCACATAGATGCATGAGTGACTGACTCTTTCTTTGTATGTGTTTTGAAGACAGCATATGTACAGGACTGTATGGGTGGATGAGTGTCTATATGTGTTTGTTAGTGAGTAAATGACTGTCTCACTAGTGTCTTTATCAGTAACTACATATGTTTTAATCTAGTATATATGAATATTGATGTATATAAGTGAGTATATGTGAGAGTAAGAGATTGTAAGAGTTCCTGTTTAAATAAGTATGTGTTTCTATAAGTGATTGTTTAAGAGAATAAATATGTGTAATTTTCAATAGAAGTAAGGTGGAAGTGTGTGTATAACTCTATATTCAAATAAATGGTTGTTCAATAGTTTATTTGCACGTGTGAATATGTGTGTGAGTAACTTTTGGATGAATGTCGGTGTGTAACAGGATGTATAGGTGTATCTCTTCATATGATGAGTGAGTATATGTATGAGTGACTATATAGAACTGTTGGTGAATGAGTGGATGTGTATATAGATAGTGGAATTACTGAATTGCTTGTTGTAACTGATATAGGTATCTCCATTTTTTTAAAAATTTCAGTTTCTATTTTTGAATATGTGTCTCAAGGGTTACATTATAGTGAAAGGAGGTCTGTCAATATGTCACAAGGATGGTGTCATGAGTGATGTCACTGACCATGTCATGAGTGATGTAATATGTGATGTCATCAGCAGTGCATTGCACGCGCAAGTTATAGTGAGTCCGACTAACTATAACGTGGGAATTTCAATGGTTTTATATCAGTAAAATTTCCAGCTAACTATAACTGGTGTGAAACCTATGGTTTTTTCAGTGAATTTAATAGGTTTTTTAAATGCTAATTCCTAACTATAACTGGTGTGAAACCTATGGTTTTTTCAGTGAATATATATATATATATATATATATATATATATATATATATATATATTCACTGAAAAAACCATAGGTTATAGACCATATATAGTTAGGAATTTGCATTTACAAAACCTTGAAAATTCACTGAAAAAACCATAGGTTAGAGACCATATATAGTTAGCTGGACATTTTATTGACATAAAACCAATGAAATTCCATATATAGTTAGTTGCACTAACTATATATCGCGCACCCGCAATCCACTGCTGATGATGTCACATATTACATCATTCATGACATGGTCAGTGACATCACTGATGACATCACTGATGACATCTCAAATGACATCACTGATGACATCACTGATGACATCTCAAATGACATCACTGATGACATCATCTAGTGTCTGTGTGTTTTTGTAAAGTTTAAATATGTTTTACATATTGAAGAATGAGTGGATGTATGGAAGACTGAGTGTGTGTGTGGCTGGCTGGGAGGTGTGTGACTCTGTGCATATCAATGTGTACTTGTATCAGTGATTGTATAAGAGAGTAAGTATGTGTTAGTATATGTGTGAAAAGTATGGTGTTCTGTGTTTAACTGTATAGATGAGGAAATCGAAGTGTGATTGATTCTTCACAGGACTGACTAGGTGTATGAGTGCATATGATAGTGTTGTAATAATGAGTGACTGTATGTATGAGTGATTGTATGGGTGAATGAGTGAATGTGTGTGTAGACGTAGGAATCAGTGAGTGCGTATGTAGTAACTGGTATTGGTGTGTCATGATGTCATCAGTGATGTCATTTGAGATGTCATCAGTGATGTCATTTGAGATGTCATCAGTGATGTCATCAGTGATGTCACTGAAGTATGGTGTTCTGTGTTTAACTGTATAGATGAGGAAATGGAAGTGTGATTGATTCTTTACAGGACTGACTAGGTGTGTGAGTAACTCCATGGATGAGTGGCAGTGTGTGAGTGTCTGCATAGGTGTATGAGTGCATATGATAGTGTTGTAATAATGAGTGACTGTATGTATGAGTGATTGTATGGGTGAATGAGTGAATGTGTGTGTAGACGTAGGAATCAGTGGGTGCGTATGTAGTAACTGGTATTGGTGTGTCATGATGTCATCACTGATGTCATTTGAGATGTCATCAGTGATGTCATCAGTGATGTCATTTGAGATGTCATCAGTGATGTCATCAGTGATGTCACTGACCATGTCATGAATGATGTAATATGTGACATCATCAGCAGTGGATTGCGGGTGCGCGATATATAGTTAGTGCAACTAACTATATATGGAATTTCATTGGTTTTATGTCAATAAAATGTCCAGCTAATTATATATGGTCTCTAACCTATGGTTTTTTCAGTGAATTTTCAAGGTTTTGTAAATGCAAATTCCTAACTATATATGGTCTATAACCTATGGTTTTTTCAGTGAATTTCATTGGTTTTTTAAAAGCTAATATCTATAGCTGTAAAATATATTCTTTATTACGTGACGTATCACGTAGCCACGTGAGACGCCTCATGACGCGTCGCATAACCGTGACGTATCGGTTCTGCAGCGCAAACAAAACCCGTAACGTAAGCATGCCGGAGCACGCTTACAGATATATATATTTTTTTTAACCTTAATTAGACAAAATCCACACGTGCACATATCTTGAGGCCTTGCAAAGGCACATCAAACAAAACAGTCCCTACAATTTTGCCAAGTTTGCTGGAAATCTATTCCCTTAATTTTTTTTTTACTGTTTCTCTTGGTTTTCCCCTTGTTACGCTTACCGGGACGCTACCCGGTACGCGAACCGGACGCTCCAAAAACACAAGATGGCGGACTCCCGTTACGCTGCCGGTTAGCTGCCCGGTTCGCGTACCGGGAAGCGCCTCTACCGCGAAAAATCGCGGGGGACTTTAATATCCCCCTCATCAATCCTAGGGGGTCAGGAGGGGTTTACCTTGCCCCCTTTCCTTCATTTCCCCCTTCTTTTTTCACCACATCTTGTCTCTCGAACCTACCGAGAGACAAGATGGCGGCCGCTCCGGACTGTTTACAATGTTGACAGCTACGCTGCCGGTTAGCTGCCCGGTTAGCTGCCCGGTGAGCTGCCCGGTGAGCTGCCCGGTTCGCGTACCGGGACGCGCCTCTACGGCGTAAAATCGCAAAATATTTTGCCCCGCGGGGCACTTTAATATCCCCCTCATCAATCCTAGGGGGTCAGGAGTGGTCTACCTTGCCCCCTTTACTTCATTTCCCCCTTCGTTTTTCACCACATCTTGTCTCACGATCGTACCGAGAGACAAGATGGCGGCCGCTCCGGTTTGTTTAGAATGTTGACAGACACCGGAGAGCCAATCAGATTCGCTTCGCGAAGTTCCGTTACGCGTCAGGTACGCGAACCGGGGCGCTAACCGGAGCGCTGTCACAGATATATATATTTTTTTAAACGTTAATTTCTCAAAATCCACTGGAGCACATATATTGAGACATAGCAAAGGCACGTCGGGCAAACCATATCTACAATTTTGCCAAGTTTCATGTAAATCTATTCAGCCGTTCGAGCTAAAAGTGAGTCCAACCGCCCTATGGAAAAATGAATGGGAAAAACGCGTTTTGGGACCCCCCTTTGTTCTCGGCCCCCCCTTGACGAAACCCCACCAAATTTTCAGGGGCTTCTCAGAAAACAAGTGTGCCATTTTCCTGAAAATTTCAGCCAATTCCGTCCACAAACGCCAAAGTTATTAGACATAGAATTTTCAGAAATCCCAGAGAAAAAAACCTAACTATATATACCCACTGGCTATCGCCAGTAGGTAATATACATATATAAACATATGTAATCTGCATATCTATATAAATATAAATGCATGCATACATATACATATATGCATACATATGCCCGTTATTTACATGAAAGTTTTAAAAACACTAATAAAAGCAAAGCTAAAAAGCCACCTCATTACAAACAGAATGGCTTTAACTTAAACGAGGGCGAGATCTATTGCATTTTCAATGCTTGTTTACTTTGGTTCTATCAAGAAGGCATTCAGATGTGTCACACATTTGCCATAAATTCTGAATGTTAGCACTCTAGTTGCTCATTAGATCACTGTAGTAAAGCTAGTGCTCACCAGGGAAGTCTGCTGCTAATCATGGTTTGCAGCCATTTTCCCGCATTTTTTATCCCGCAGACTTTCAGTCCGCATACCATTATCCCGCAAGGTCATTGAGCTCGCATACCATTATCCCGCATTTTTTCAAAACGCATGTGCATTTATCGCGCATGCCTTTACAAAGAATTACGTTTTAAAGGCATGTATGGTAAATGCATTTGCGTTGTGAAAACCACGATGACGAGAGAGGTAAGTGGGTTTGTGTTAATTTTTTCGTGGGTTAGTGATTGTGTAGTGTAGTGAAGTGTTGTGTAGTGTAGTGTTGTGTTAGTGTAGTGTAGAGTTGTGGTGGTTGTTTAGTGTAGGGTCATGCTGGGGGTAGTGTTTTAGGGTTTAGGGTTGTGTTGTAGTGTTTGCGTAGTGTAGGGTCATGCTGGGGGTAGTGTTTTAGGGTTCAGGGTAGTGTTGTAGTGTTTGCGTAGTGTAGGGTCATGCTGGGGGTAGTGTTTTAGGGTTCAGGGTTGTGTTGTAGTGTTTGCGTAGTGTAGGGTCATGCTGGGGCTAGTGTTTTAGGGTTTAGGGTAGTGTTGTAGTGTTTGCGTAGTGTAGGGTCATGCTGGGGTGTAGTATTTTAGGGTTTAGGGTAGTGTTGTAGTGTTTGCGTAGTGTAGGGTCATGCTGGGGGTAGTGTTTTAGGGTTTTGGGTAGTGTTGTAGTGTTTGCGTAGTGTAGGGTCATGCTGGGGGTAGTGTTTTAGGGTTTTGGGTAGTGTTGTAGTGTTTGCGTAGTGTAGGGTCATGCTGGGGTGTAGTGTTTTAGGGTTTTGGGTAGTGTTGTAGTGTTTGCGTAGTGTAGGGTCATGCTGGGGTGTAGTGTTTTAGGGTTTTGGGTAGTGTTGTAGTGTTGGCGTAGTGTAGGGTCATGCTGGGAGTAGTGTTTTAGGGTTTTGGGTAGTGTTGTAGTGTTGGCGTAGTGTAGGGTCATGCTGGGGGTAGTGTTTTAGGGTTTTGGGTAGTGTTGTAGTGTTGGCGTAGTGTAGGGTCATGCTGGGGGTAGTGTTTTAGGGTTTAGGGTAGTGTTGTAGTGTTTGCGTAGTGTAGGGTCATGCTGGGGGTAGTGTTTTAGGGTTTAGGGTAGTGTTGTAGTGTTTGCGTAGTGTAGGGTCATGCTGGGGTGTAGTGTTTTAGGGTTTTGGGTAGTGTTGTAGTGTTTGCGTAGTGTAGGGTCATGCTGGGGGTAGTGTTTTAGGGTTTAGGGTAGTGTTGTAGTGTTTGCGTAGTGTAGGGTCATGCTGGGGTGTAGTGTTTTAGGGTTTTGGGTAGTGTTGTAGTGTTTGCGTAGTGTAGGGTCATGCTGGGGGTAGTGTTTTAGGATTTAGGGTAGTGTTGTAGTGTTTGCGTAGTGTAGGGTCATGCTGGGGGTAGTGTTTTAGGGTTTTGGGTAGTGTTGTAGTGTTTGCGTAGTGTAGGGTCATGCTGGGGGGTAGTGTTTTAGGGTTTTGGGTAGTGTTTGCGTAGTGTAGGGTCATGCTGGGGGTAGTGTTTTAGGGTTTTGGGTAGTGTTGTAGTGTTTGCGTAGTGTAGGGTCATGCTGAGGGTAGTGTTTTAGGGTTTAGGGTAGTGTTGTAGTGTTTGCGTAGTGTAGGGTCATGCTGGGGGTAGTGTTTTAGGGTTTAGGGTAGTGTTGTAGTGTTTGCGTAGTGTAGGGTCATGCTGGGGGTAGTGTTTTAGGGTTTAGGGTAGTGTTGTAGTGTTTGCGTAGTGTAGGGTCATGCTGGGGGTAGTGTTTTAGGGTTTAGGGTAGTGTTGTAGTGTTTGCGTAGTGTAGGGTCATGCTGGGGTGTAGTGTTTTAGGGTTTTGGGTAGTGTTGTAGTGTTTGCGTAGTGTAGGGTCATGCTGGGGGTAGTGTTTTAGGGTTTAGGGTAGTGTTGTAGTGTTTGCGTAGTGTAGGGTCATGCTGGGGGTAGTGTTTTAGGGTTTAGGGTTGTGTTGTAGTGTTTGCGTAGTGTAGGGTCATGCTGGGGGTAGTGTTTTAGGGTTTAGGGTTGTGTTGTAGTGTAGGGTCATGCTGGGGGTAGTGTTTTAGGGTTTAGGGTAGTGTTGTAGTGTTTGCGTAGTGTAGGGTCATGCTGGGGTGTAGTGTTTTAGGGTTTTGGGTAGTGTTGTAGTGTTTGCGTAGTGTAGGGTCATGCTGGGGGTAGTGTTTTAGGGTTTAGGGTAGTGTTGTAGTGTTTGTGTAGTGTAGGGTCATGCTGGGGGTAGTGTTTTAGGGTTTAGGGTAGTGTTGTAGTGTTTGTGTAGTGTAGGGTCATGCTGGGGGTAGTGTTTTAGGGTTTAGGGTAGTGTTGTAGTGTTTGTGTAGTGTAGGGTCATGCTGGGGGTAGTGTTTTAGGGTTTAGGGTAGTGTTGTACTGTTTGTGTAGTGTAGGGTCATGCTGGGGGTAGTGTTTTAGGGTTTAGGGTAGTTTAGTTGTTTAGTGTATGCTAAAGGCATATTCGTTCTAAAAGTTTTCGTTATTTTAATTTGCGGCCTAATAGTACATGCGGGATTTTTTTTGCGGACTGATGGTATGCGGGATTTCGTCATATATTCGCTAATCATACTTTCTATGTTAAAATGAACCCCCTCATTTTGTTCCTTTTTAAATTAAATGTTTTAAGAGTTACCACTTTATTCCAATCAAGATGGCTTCAGGTGTGCCATACCTTTGTAATAAGTAGGACTGTTAGCACTCTAGTTGTTCTTTAGAACACTCTGGGACAATCTGTCATTGGGCTATAGTTGGGCTACATCTGGCTGATATTTGGGCTACATTTGTTTTTTTTGTCTCTGGTGGCCATCTTTGGGCTACATTGGGCTACATTGGGCTACATTGGGCTACATTTGGGCTCCAACATATATATAGCCCAATGTAGCCCAATTTATATTTTTCAAAGTTAATTTTCGTAAAAACCACTGGAGCCTATATCTTGAGACATAGCAAAGGCACATCGGGCTACCAGTCCCTACAATTTTGCCAAGTTTGGTGTAAATCCATTCAGCCGTTCAGGCTAAAAGTGAGGCCAACCGCCCTATGGAAAATTGCATGGGAAAAACACGTTTTGGGACCCCCCTTTTTTCTCGGCCCCCCCCTTGACGAAACCCCCCCAAATTTTCAGGGGCTGCTCAGAAACAAAATGTTCCATTTTCCTGAAAATTTCAGCCAATTCTGTCCTCATAAGCCAAAGTTATTCGACATAGAATTTTCAAAAATCCCATAGGAAAAAAATCCTAACTATATATACCTACTGGCTATCGCCAGTAGGTAATATATATATATATATATATATTCACTGAAAAAACCATAGGTTTTACACACGTTATAGTTAGGAAGTAGCATTTGAAAAACCTATGAAATTCACTGAAAAAACCATAGGTTTGACACCAGTTATAGTTAGCTGGAAATTTTACTGACATAAAACCAATGAAATTCCACGTTATAGTTAGTTGGACTCACTATAACTTGCGCGTGTAATGCACTGCTGATGACATTACATATTACATCACTCATGACATGGTCAGTGACATCACTTATGACATCACTGATGACAGACCTCCTTTAAGTGTAATGTAACCCTTAAAACACATATTGGAAAATAGAAATTAACATTTTCAAAAAAATGGAGATACCCATACCAGTTACAACAACCAATTCAGTAATTCCACCATCTATATACACATTCTCTCATTTACCAACAGTTCTATATAGTCACTCATACATATACTCACTCATCATATGTAGTGATACACCTATACATCCTGTAACACACCGACAATCATCCAAAAGTTACTCACACACATACTCACACATGCAAATAAACTATTGAACATCCATTTATTTGCATATAAAACTATACACACTCAACCACCCATACAGTCCTGCACATATGGTGTCTTCTAAACACATACAAAAAGAGAGTTAGTCATTCATGCATCTATGTGATTAGTAATACCCCCATAAAACCATAGAAACACTCATACTGATACTAAAAAAACATCTAAGAACCCAAATACCTACACATGTAGGTACTCATCAATCCATGCAACCAGTTATTCACAAAGTGAAACACTGATACATATAATCAAATATTTAAACATTACTCGCTAATATATGTATTCACTAAGGTACACTTAATAAGCCAGTTATCCAATCATTTCTTTTTGAAAAAAACATTCATTAAGACAATAATTTAAACATTTATTCTTCCCTCGACCTTTACATATACATATATAAAACATATTTATTTTTTAGAAAGACACACATTCACTGGATGGTGTCATAAGTGATGTCACTGACCATGTCATGAGAGATGTAATATGTAATGTCATCAGCAGTGCATTACACGCGCAAGTTATAGTGAGTCCAACTAACTATAACGTGGAATTTCATTGGTTTTATGTCAGTAAAATTTCCAGCTAACTATAACTGGTGTCAAACCTATGGTTTTTTCAGTGAATTTCATAGGTTTTTCAAATGCTACTTCCTAACTATAACGTGTGTAAAACCTATGGTTTTTTCAGTGAATTTCATAGTTTTTTTGAATGCTAGTTCCTAAGTATGTAATCACGTTCGTAACTACATAGTGTCACCGCCTACACGTCCTGAGAAGCGCATGTAAAGTCATGTGACTTGAAAACAAAACTTCCAATTGGTTATTAGTAGTTTCTGTTCTGGAATATACACGAAGCACTCCACCCACTTTCCTCAAAATCTTTTCTACTCTCAAGAGACAACAACGTCGAGCATCTTCCGGAAGACTTTGCTGAAATGGCTGCCCTACCAGATTCATCTTCCGAATCTGAAGGAAATGAGCGACCACCGTTAAGAAGAAAAAAGGAATCTTTCATTTGGCAATTTTTCACTTATCCTGAAGATCAAAAGAAAGTGAATGCGCCAAAAGTAACCTGCACGATATGCAATTCGGAGCTCTCAAGGGGAAATCCAAATAAAAAATATTCCTTTTCTGCACACACCATGCAGCGGCATGTTAAACAAAGGCATCCTGAACATTATGCAAAAGCATCGACAAGAGCCCTGGCCACGCTATTACCATCAGAGGTGGCCAGCACATCTTCTGGTGTACGACCTGTATCTCCATCGAGTGCTGAGATGGACTTGAGACCATATCTTGCGAAGGTGCATATGAAATGCAACAAGTGTGGAGAAATTCTTTTGTATGGAGAGCAGAGCCTCGTTCTTATTAAACTCAAAATTGACAGTCACAAATGCCCCAAGAAAAGATAAATTTCTTCACTTCATTTTCAAACTATTACATACTGAAAAATGTAGTAGCAACTTTAAGAAATCGAAAGCATTATAACACTTCTTTCCCCCCCCAAAAAAAAAAAAAAAGTTCTTTTCAGAACTAACTCTTTCTACCAAAACGTGCTCCAAGAGCATATTATGAGATATTTTTTCGCCGCTTTATTTTAGTGCGAGACCGGGTGCGCGCACCCTCCTATCGCGTACAGGACCTGACACTTGCATGTGAAGTCATGTGACTTCTAAACAACACTTCTAATTGGTTCTTAGTAGTTTCTATTCTGGAATTTACACGCAGCACTCCACCCACTTCCATCACTTTCTTTTCTACTCTCAAGAGACAACAACGTCGAACATCTTCCCGAAGACTTCGGTACAATGGCTACCGTTCCGCATTCATCTTCCGAATATGATGAAAATGAGCGACCACCTTTGACAAGAAAAACGGAGGCCACGCTATTACCATCAGAAGTAATCAGCACATCTTCCGGTGGACCACCTGTATCTCCATTGAGTGCTAAAATGGACTTGAAACCATGTCTGGCGAAGGTGCACATAAAATGCAACAACTGTGGAGAACTTCTTGTATACGGAGAGCAAAGCTTTACTCTAATTAAACACAAAATTGAGAGTCATAAATGCTCCAAGAAAAGTTAAATTTCTTCACTTTATTTGGATAGTATGACATACTGAAAAATATCATAGCAACTTTAAGAAATCAAATGCATCAAAACACTTGTTTCCAAAAAAAAAAAAAAAAAAAGTTATTTTCAGAACTAACTCTTTCCACCAAAACATGCTCGAAGAGCATATTATAAGATGTTTTTTCGCCGCTTTATTTTAGTGCGAGACCGGGTGCGCGCACCCTTCTATCGCGTACAGGACCTGACACTCCCATGTGAAGTCATGTGACTTCTAAACAACACTTCTAATTGGTTCTTGGTAGTTTCTATTCTGCAATTTACACGCAGCACTCCACCCACTACCATCACTTTCTTTTCTACTCTCAAGAGACAACAACGTCGAACATCTTCCCGAAGACTTCGGTACAATGGCTACCCTTCCGCATTCATCTTCCGAATCTGATGAAAATGAGCGACCACCTTTGACAAGAAAAACGGAGGCCACGCTATTACCATCAGAAGTAATCAACACATCTTCCGGTGGACGACCTATATCTCCATCGAGTGCTGAGATGGACTTGAGACCATATCTGGCGAACGTGCACATGAAATGCACGAACTATGGAGAACTTCTTGTATACGGAGAGCAAAGCTTTACTCTAATTAAACAAATAATTGAGAGTCATAAATGCTCCAAGAAAAGTTAAATTTCTTCACTTTATTTGGATAGTATGACATACTGAAAAATGTCGTCGCAACTTGAAGAATTCAAAAGTATCATAACACTTGTTTCCAAAAAAAAAAAAAAAAAAAAAAAGTTCTTTTCAGAACTAACTCTTTGTACCAAAACAAGCTTGAAGAGCATATTAGCTGATATTTTCTCGCCGCTTTCTTATAGTGCGCGACCGGGTGCACGCACCCACCTATCGCGTCGAGACACGCATGTGCAGTCATGTGACTTTAAAACAACACTTCCAATTGGTTCTTACTAGTTTCTATCCTGCAATTTACACGGAACACTCCACCCACTTCCCTAGAAAACCAGTTTATCGTAAAACTTTTAAAGCCTCCTCTTATGAAATATTCGACATCAATCACATAGCAGAGTACTAAATAGCACTATATACACTCCGTCCCTTAATTATAAGAGACTTATTGCTATGTAAAAGCAACTTTTGTTTTCCAAGATAATGTAAAATGCTGAGCCTATTACATAATTTTATTTCACATATATGTTACTAGTCTCCTTCGAGTACTAACACCGTAGAAAATACCACCAATAGCGGTGATATTTTTTACACAGAGAACGGGCGATTTCTATCGCTTACAGCCCTTACAATTATAAAGTTTTATTTCCTAAGTCTCTGATCTCCAACTGTGCAACGTAGGTCCCCTGTGTGTCGCAATAAGGTCCATAAACAAAAACCACAGAGCCAGCAATATAAACATACACAGAACCACAAAACGACAAGAGCCACCATGCTAATATATATCCTTAATATAATAAACCTCTGAGAATAAATACATATTTCCGTGGCAGCCCATAACACAAATGTGGCGTCCTCTGACTCTGCTCCATTACCAAACACTGTAACTCCCCGCCCCCCTCACTTTTCACTAAACTCCGCACTCCACCCCAGCCGAACCCCCTATTACAAACCCCCAACCTACCCTCCCTGCCCAAACCCACCATGAACCTCAAACCGCCCCTAGAAAACTTATAAGACACAGGATTACTAAAACTCAAAGAATACGCAACAGGCACATAATGTAAATAGTACATAAAGGCACATATTTTTTCCAAAATACTATTTAAAAACATGTTCTATTTTTAATAAATCTATCATGCATCTGACCCTCTAGAACTGCTTTCAAAACGTGAACTATAAACCTCTACTTTTCATTTTCAAACCATACACTTTCTTCTGACCCTCTAGAACTGCTTTCAAAACATGAACTATAAACCTCTACTTTTCATTTTCAAACCATACACTTTCAATTACATTATTTTTTTTACACAATTCATGTAATGTTACAAACCTTTTCTAAAATACACCAGTCCGTATCATTTATAAGGATTTATTTTCAGTCTTCATCAGTGACACTTTCTTCACATATAATAGAAATCACTATAACTTTTTGTACGACAATGCTAACGCGGTAAAAATAACCCTTCATTTGCTTTCCTTTAAGAATGCACACTATGTACCCCACACATGCGTTTCCTAATCTTTGTATTTGGCAGCGAATACCGACCTTGAATCGGAAGACATGAACAAGACCGCCATTGTCACATTTAAAACTGAACGTTGCATCTGCTCACACACATATCTGTCACTAAGCTAACATTCACAGAAAACAGCATTGATGTAAAAAAAAATTGACCTTGCTTTACAACTCCCTCAAATCACTCCCTTATTTTTTAACGCATCCTCCAGTTCAAAAAAAGCTACTTTTTTAATAACCACTAAGCAATATATAAGTGACTAGACTCTTAGAAAATGTATCAAGTCATTCTGCTTCTCTCCACTGCATAGCCGGCGACCTAATTCTGTGGAGTTGCTATACAACCAGCGGTGCTGCGCCGTTTCCTTTACCATCTTGGGAAATTCAAAATGGATGTCCCTCCTGCCTTCGCAAACGAGCCGGGCCACTTAGAACTATTTCGCCAGAGGATGCTTGACTACTACGGCATCTTACCACTCTCGACTTTGAATGCATCATATCGATTATCATTTCGATATTCGTATTTCACCTGTGTGCAGCCTGTATTTCATTGCCTGAGCTGTGATTTCACGTGGGCCCTGGATTTATGTCTCTGCAATTTGGTACCTCCTGAACCGAATTACAATCACCTCATGAATCCGTTACTTGATCATGAACAGCTTTGTTACAACGGAGGGTTTATAGCCTTTGCAGCGATACAAGGAGTTCTGGGTCATTGGAATATATTCGCAGCGGCGCAAGATTTCCTAACAGAGAGCTACATCGAAAACCCACTGAGCTGACCAATGATGGTAAAAGACGCTCCAATAATGACAGATCATGAATGCTCCTTTGATCTTCTCAATTGGATGGCTGACATGTTTTCAGATGATAACAATGATTTCATGTTAGAGGCACTTGCTGCATACTTTGCCTACACAATGGACGGTTAACTCTTTCCTAACAGCGAGCTACATCGAAAACCCACCGACCTGCACTCTGATGGTAAAAGAGGCTCCGATTATAACAGATTATCAGTACTGCTTTACTCTTTTCCATTGGATAGCTGACATACTTTCAAATGATAAAACTGATTTCCTGTTACAAGCAGAAACTACCTATTTTGCCTAAACAATGCTTCAATAACTCTCAAACAAGCCATTGACGTCCTCATTTCCTTTTGGTTTTCTATATTCTTCACGTTATTTTCCATATTTTCTTTTGAAGAACAGACCTATTTGCTTTACTAACAGTGGACATTATGATTTCGTGTTGTTAGACAGCTGATTCATAAAGTAATGATGTATAACCACTTGCATTTTCATATATCGTTCCTAAACTGAAAGGCCACAAACCTTCTTCCATTTATTAAAATATAATATACTTCCTTATAAGACTGTACAATGTTTTTTACCAACTATATTCATTTTTCTTCAACTATAGCGTTTGTATTCCATGTACTAATGATAATACCAATTACTGTGTTTTTTGCAATTTCTGTACTCAGATTACATAATGATTTGCCTTTAAAATAGTACATTTCTAAATAAACATTTCAAATATTCACGGTTTCTCTTTTAATCCATAATCTCAACTGAATGATTTCATATTGAAAAACTATTCATGGGTTCTACATAACCTTAACTGTAGACACTGAGGACCTTATTTATGAAGACCTTCCGCCGCCGGGGCCTCATTTTTTAAAATGGGAAAAAGTAACGCACCGGTGGCGCAAGGCCTTCATAAATAAAGTCCTGAATGTTTTCTTTTCTCGACCTCACTTACTGATACTAGAACCTGCAAGCCAATTACGGCCCGTGAACTCTTTCTTAGTAGGTCGCGCACCGTAAAGACAGTTATACCACTGTTAACATCTTTTTTTTTACTGTTACTAAGCACCGACACAGTTCCGCTTTACTCAGAGTTAATCACTGCTCCCACGCTTCTACAGGCCAGACGCTATGTCGTATTTCTCTCCTTATCACCCTTTCATCTCCACAATAAAAAACAGTTGTCCGCCAGCCACCAGAGAACAGACTCAGATGCAGAGGCACCAAAGAGTGAACCCATCACCAACTGCCATCTCCGGCTGTTTCCATGGTTACACCTCATTCTGCACCTTGCTGAAGGCAGAGGTCAAAAGTTCATGTCTCAACGTTCTACAGCAAACTAAGAACACTGTTTTCCCTCCAGAAACACCTGCCAATCCACAACTCTGTTACATGTCTTGTTTTTTCACACCCAATAGTACTTTTCGTTTAACATAAACATTGACCTGTTCACTCTCCACTTGTTACAATCAACCAATCATTTTTATTTTTTTAACCACACCCAGCCTCTTCCTTTTTCTTTATTTAAAATTTCAACTTCTAACTACCATTCCACTTCCAGAACCGATCGGAGGACGACTACAAATCCCTTGAAAATGAAGGTCTGGCTAATAGGACACAGTTATATTCACTGGAGTGAAAAATATGCAGTAAGCAGACGAATTTGCAACCTCAGCTTACCAAATGTACACATAACATGGATTTCCAAAAGAGGATTGAAATGTCACCAATTAATTCCATTGGTGAAAACTTTTATGCATCTCCCAGAACCAGACCTTATAATTGTGCACTGTGGTGGGAACGATCTAGGCACAATCACTGGGGTAGGTCTGGAAATGCTTCTAAAAGACACCTTTCGACAATTGATGACACTTTTTCCTCGATCTGCCTTGGTATATTCCAATATATGCCAAAGACAGAAATGGAATTGGTCCAATCACCATTGTGCACAATTTGAGAAAGCAAGGAGACATGTAAATAAATCTGTTTCTGCGTTCCTCAGAGATTATAGCATGGGTTCTATTTACCACAACAACTTGCGCTACCACATGCAAGACGTCTATAGGAGAGACGGTGTTCATTTCACGAATGAGGGAAACAGAATCTTCCTCTGCAACATCAGGCTCTGCATCGGTACTTACTTATAAATGCAGAAAACACTCAATTAACACAAGGGCTCTTTTCAGAGCCATCTTATATCTAAGCACTCAAACTTCTGATTTACCTCCATTTTCACACTCTTGTAAATAGGTGTGCGCGACCGAGTGCGCGCACCCCGTATTTTTTTTCGGAGAAAAATTATATCTTTTCGCGTTTAAGGGCCTTACTGCACACCCTGAGAAAACCTACGCAGGAAGACAATCTCTACCTTCTCCCCTTTCCATGTTTCAACACTTTGAAATGAACAATATATTTACTCGCAGTGACAAAATGGCGGACAAAACTTCCTGATTTCCTTCGAATCGAACGTTAACAGACGTCACGCAGCCAAAAAAAATACTGCTCACGCGCAGCCGCTTGGGTGACTTTAACTTTAATTTTCTCAACAACTACTGAACGGATTTACACCATTCCAAAAAAAGCGTAATCTGCGAGCCGGACTGTACAGTTTTGCCAAATTTCTTATACATCCATTCACCCGTTCGACCTGTAGCCGAGTTTAAAGGTCCTATGGAAAATAACATGGAGAAAACACGTTTTGGGGCCCCCCTTTTATCTCAGCCCCCACTTGACCAATCCCCCCCAATCTTTTAGGGAAGGAGCGCAGAGGACCGAGCCATCTTCTTTGAGAAATTCCCTAAGATTCTTCAACCAGGGCCAAAGTTATTCCAAATAGAATGTTGAGGATTTCCTATATATATATATATTCACTGAAAAAAACATAGGTTTCATGGACGTTATAGTTACAAATTAGCATTTAAAAAACCTTTGAAATTCACATCGAGGGATCGATAGCTGTTGAGACCGCCAGAACACACGCGGCACCAGTGCGGGAGTTTCTGGTATTTTACCGATATGGGATCACAGTCCGCGTTGACTGCCCCGGCTCATTGGATTCATCGCGCGCTGTCTCTGGTTGCAGCGGTAAGAGGGACCAGGAGCGGGCGGCCATGGACATTCTCAGGCTATGGATGTGTGCCTACCACCACCTTCCTGCATCCAGCTAAAGCCTACTGCGCATCTTACTCCTCCACACCACCCACCTGGATTGGCCGCCACAGTGTATTCTGGGTTTTGTGGTTCAAGACTGTGGGTGAGCCGACTGCTTTAAGGGGGAGGAGACTCACACGCTGGAAGATATTTTAAACAGGAAGATGACCATTGGGGGATGACATGCCACAGTGATTGGGCGCTGAGGAAGGCCATCAGAGCCGAAATGCATTCGCCGCCACTGCTTACCTGTGAATAAAAACGAGCTGTTTGTCCTGCAATCCCTCTGGCCTCTGAGTTCTTCATTTTGGAGTGCTTCTTCGTCATATATATATATATATCGAGTCATATATATAATCGGGTACTTGGTTGCTTGGATTTATCCGGATATTTTCATAATATACAAGATGGGCGCAAATTTATCAAGTTACATCGTAACATTGATACAAACATGGATTTATCCAGTTAGAAATACTTAGTATTTAAATTACTTGACTTTGCAAAAGAACGCTACAATTTATAAATTAACGTATGTGCAATACACAAACATTTAGAAACATTTTATAAATTATTTAAATAGCGACCTAAGCATGTATTGATGTCAGGTATAGAAGAAGTACCAGGCATTATATGAGAACACAGTCTTTTTTCAATGCCTTTTAAATCTTGTGAATGACACTGAAATGCAACTCAGGTGTGCACTTTCACTAATTGTATATAAAGAAAAAAATGGCGCAGTATTAGCTGAATGTGATCAAGGGCTGCATAGCCCGAAACGCGTCGTCGTGAGAGGTGACAAATAAAATACTTCTTGCCTGAAATATTTGCTGCTGAGGCCTGAGTTTCCATCTTCGCCAGGTTTTTGCTTGGAAGTGGTGGGAATCGTTTCGAATATATATATATATATATATATATATTCACTGAAAAAACCATAGGTTATAGACCATATATAGTTAGGAATTCGCATTTACAAAACCTTATTTTACTCACACAAAACCATTGAAATTCCATATATAGTTAGTTGCACTAACTATATATCGCGCACCCGCAATCCACTGCTGATGATGTCACATATTACATCATTCATGACATGGTCAGTGACATCACTGATGACATCACTGATGACATCTCAAATGACATCACTGATGACATCACTGATGACAACATCCAGTGACTGTATGTTTCTGTAAAGTTAAAATATGTCTTACATATTGAAGAATGAGTGGATGTATAAGTGTCTGGATGAAGGATTTAGTAGGTGCATGACTGACTGTATGAGTGAGTGATTAAATGTGTCTCACTGAGTGCATGGGTTAGTGACTAAACTGTCTTAATTTGTGCATCATTATGTCTGTTGTTCTGTAAACTGTTGCATGTGTTGATAAGTAGCTATATGAGTAACTATATGGGTTATTGATTGGTTGCCCAAGTATTTGTATGGGAGACTGAGTGTGTGTGTGGGTGGCTGGGAGGTGTATGACTCTGTGCATAGATGTGTGAGCAGTTGATTCACTAGATGTATGGTTTCAAAAGTGCATGTGGAAACAGCTGTATGGGCGGTTGACTGTGTGCATGAGTGTATTGGTGAGTGAATGGATATCTCAGTGCTACATGTCAAAGTAAGTACATATGTAAAACACAGTACATGTGAGAGTTGACATATATAAATAACTGTGCATAAGAGCCAGTGAATGTGTGAGTGGCTGTATGGATCATTGTGAACTTGTATCAGGGATTGTATAAGAGAGTAAATATGTGTTAGTATATGTTTGAATAAGTAAAGTTTGTATAACTGTATAGTTGAGGAAATGGAGGTGTGATTGATTCTTTGCATGACTGACTAGGTGTGTGAGTAACTCCATGGATGAGTGACAGTCTGTGAGTGTCTGTTTACACTGATTGTATCTAAGGTTATATTAGAGTCTGAAGAGGTTCATCGTATTATCACATGAATGATATCATCAGTGATGTGATCAGTAATGTCAAATGAGATGTCATCAGTGATGTCATCAGTGATGTCATTTGAGATGTCATCAGTGATGTCATTTGAGATGTCATCAGTGATGTCATCAGTGATGTCACTGACCATGTCATGAATGATGTAATATTTGACATCATCAGCAGTGGATTGCGGGTGCGCGATATATAGTTAGTGCAACTAACTATATATGGAATTTCAATGGTTTTGTGTGAGTAAAATAAGGTTTTGTAAATGCGAATTCCTAACTATATATGGTCTATAACCTATGGTTTTTTCAGTGAATTTTCAAGGTTTTGTAAATGCTAATTCCTAACTATATATGGTCTATAGCCTATGGTTTTTTCAGTGAATATATATATACATACATATATAAACATATATCATCTGTATATCTATATAAATACAAACATAAATGCATGCATACATATACTTATATGCATACAGATGCATGTTATTTACATGAAAGTTGAAAAACACTAATAAAAGCAAAGCTAAAAAGCCACCTCATTACAAACAGAATGGCTTTAACTTAAACGAGGGTGAGATGTATTGCATTTTCAATGCTTGTTTACTTTAGTTCCATCAAGAAGAAAATTCAGATGTGTCACACATTTGCCATAAATTCTGAATGTTAGCACTCTAGTTGCACATTAGATCACTGTAGTAAAGCTACTGCTCACCAGGGACGTCTGCTGCTGGTATTCAAAGTGCATGTTTCAGTCTGCATGTCAGAATTTTTTTAATGAAATAGAAGAGGATTTGAGAAGTCACTCAAAATGATCCCTAATTTTTCTTTCTGAAGCACTAATCATACTTTCTATGGCAAAATTAACCCCCTCATGTTGTTCCTTTTTAAATTGAGTGTTTTCAGACTTACCACTTCATTCCAATCAAGATGGCTTCTGGTGTGCCATACTTTTGTCATAAGTAAGACTGTTAGCGCTCTAGTTGTTCTTTAGAACACTCTGGGACATTCTGTCATTGGGCTATACTTGGGGTACATCTGGGTTATATTTGGGCTACATTTAGGCTCTTTTGTCTCTGGTGGCCATCTTGGGAGACTGTATGTCAGAATTTTTTAATGAAATTAAAGAGGGTTTGAGAAGTCACTCAAAATGTGCCCTAATTTTTCTTTCTGCAGCACTAATCATAATTCATATGGCAAAATATACCCCCTCATTTTGTTCCTTTTTAAATTAAATGTTTTAAGAGTTACCACTTTATTCCAATCAAGATGGCTTCAGGTGTGCCATACCTTTGTAATAAGTAGGACTGTTAGCGCTCTAGTGGTTCTTTAGAACACTCTGGGACATTCTGTCATTGGGCTATACTTGGGCTACATCTGGGTGATATTTGGGCTACATTTGGGCTCTTTTGTCTCTGGTGGCCATTTTGGGAGACTGCATGTCAGAATGTTTTAATGAAATAGAAGAGGATTTGAAAAGTCACTCAAAATGTGCCCTAATTTTTCTTTCTGCAGCACTAATAATACCTTCTATTGCATAATATACCCCCTCATTTTGTTCCTTTTAAAAAAATGTTTTAAGAGTTACCACTTTATTCCCATCACGATGGCTCCAGGTGTGCTATACCTTTGTAATAAGTAGGACTGTTAGCGCTCTAGTTGTTCTTTAGAACACTCTGGGACATTCTATCATTGGGCTATACTTGGGCTACATCTGGGTGATATTTGGGCTACATTTGGGCTCTTTTTTCTCTGGTGGCCATTTTGGGAGACTGCATGTCAGAATGTTTTAATGAAATAGAAAAGGATTTGAGAAGTCACTCAAAATGTGCCCTAATTTTTCAGTCTGCAGCACTAATCATACTTTCTATGGCAAAATATACCCCCTCATGTTGTTTCTTTTTAAATTAAATGTTTTAAGAGTTACCACTTTATTCCAATCAAGATGGCTTCAGGTGTGCCATACCTTTGTAATAAGTAGGACTGTTAGCGCTCTAGTTGTTTTTTAGAACACTCTGGGACATTCTGTCATTGGGCTATACTTGGGCTACATCTGGGTGATATTTGGGCTACATTTGGGCTCTTTTGTCTCTGGTGGCCATTTTGGGAGACTGCATGTCAGAATGTTTTAATGAAATAGAAAAGGATTTGAGAAGTCACTCAAAATGTGCCCTAATTTTTCATTCTGCAGCACTAATCATACTTTCTATGGCAAAATATACCCCCTCATGTTGTTTCTTTTTAAATTAAATGTTTTAAGAGTTACCACTTTATTCCAATCAAGATGGCTTCAGGTGTGCCATACCTTTGTAATAAGTAGGACTGTTAGCGCTCTAGTTGTTCTTTAGAACACTCTGGGACATTCTGTCATTGGGCTATACTTGGGCTACATCTGGGTGATATTTGGGCTACATTTGGGCTCTTTTGTCTCTGGTGGCCATTTTGGGAGACTGCATGTCAGAATGTTTTAATGAAATAGAAAAGGATTTGAGAAGTCACTCAAAATGTGCCCTAATTTTTCATTCTGCAACACTAATCATACTTTCTATGGCAAAATATACCCCCTCATGTTGTTTCTTTTTAAATTAAATGTTTTAAGAGTTACCACTTTATTCCAATCAAGATGGCTTCAGGTGTGCCATACCTTTGTAATAAGTAGGACTGTTAGCGCTCTAGTTGTTCTTTAGAACACTCTAGGAGGCTGCAGTAGAACACAAAGGAATCAACTGACAGTCTCTGTCCTTGTTGGATGTACATGTTTTACTGAGAATGTCAGACTTCATTTTCACATGACTGAGAAAGATAATGTGAATTTACAGAAAATATGCTTTCAGTTTAGCTTATAGATCCCCTTCCAAACCACTGTGGGAAAATCATGAGATATTAGTTTTCTTTCAAACAATATTCATGATATCACAGCAGAAGGTTTTTTCACATGGTAAAATCACCTTAGAACCCACCACAATTCCTAAAACGAGTATGGTACCATCAACAAATAATTTATAATGTAACTAAAGTCCTAAAACCCTCTATTAACTACAATGCTTTTTAATGAGGTGCTATCATGTATATTGGTCCCAAGATGGCTGCCAACACTTCTTGGATGAAGTGCTGACAGCCAATCAGATCAGATGTGTGGTTAGGCTCCGCCCAGATATATATCTTTTTTTGAACCTAAATTACTCAAAATCCACTGGAGCACATATATTGAGACCTAGCAAAGGCACATCGGGCTAACAGTCCCTACAATTTTGCCAAGTTTCGTGCAAATCCATTCAGCCGTTCGAGCTAAAAGTGAGGCCAACCGCCCTATGGAAATTAACATGGGAAAAACGCGTTTTGGGACCCCCCTTTTTTCTCGGCCCCCCCTTGATGAAACCCCCCCAAATTGTCAGGAGCTGCTCAGAAACAAAATGTTCCATTTTCCTGAAAATTTCAGCCAATTCCGTCCACAAACGCCAAAGTTATTAGACATAGAATTTTCAAAAATCCCATAGAGAAAAAATCCTAACTATATATACCTACTGGCGACCGCCAGTAGGTAATATACATATATATATATATATATATATATATATATATATATATATATATATATATATATATATATTACCTACTGGCGATAGCCAGTAGGTATATATAGTTAGGATTTTTTCTCTATGGAACTTTTGAAAATTCTATGCCTAATAACTTTGGCGTTTGTGGACGGAATCGGCTGAAATTTTCAGGAAAATGGCACATTTTGTTTCTGAGCAGCCCCTGAAAATTTGGTGGGGTTTCGTCAAGGGGGGGCTGAGAAAAAAGGGGGGTCCCAAAACGCGTTTTTTGCATTGAGTTTTCCATAGGGCGGTTGGACTCACTTTTAGCTCGAACGGCTGAATGGATTTGCACGAAACTTGGCAAAATTGTAGGGACTGTTAGCCCGATGTGCCTTTGCTAGGTCTCAATATATGTGCTTCAGTGGATTTTGAGAAATTAACGTTTAAAACAAGATATATATCTGTAACAGCGCTCCGGGCAGCGCTCCGGTTCGCGAACCTTTCGCGTATCGGAACTTTGCGAAGCGAAGCTGATTGGCTCTCCGGTGTCTGTCAACATTCTAAACAGTCCAGGGCGGCCGCCATCTTGTCTCTCGGTAGGATCGAGAGACAAGAGGAGGCCAAAACAAAGGGGGAAATGAAGGAAAGGGGGCAAGGTAGACCCCTTCTGACCCCCTAGGATTGATGAGGGGGATATTATAGAGCCACGCCGGGCCCCAAAAAAAAAAAAAAAAAATCTGATTTTTTCGCCGTAGAGACGCGTCTTGGTTCGCGAACCGGGCAGCTAACCGGGCAGCTAACCGTCAGTGTAACCAAAAAAAAAAAATAATAAATTCCGATTTTTTCGCCGTAGAGACGCGTCTTGGTTCGCGAACCGGGCAGCTAACCGGGCAGCTAACCGGGAAGCTAACCGGCAGTGTAACACAAAAAAAAAAATTAATAAATTCCGATTTTTTTGCCGTAGAGACGCGTCTTGGTTCGCGAACCGGGCAGCTAACCGGGCAGCTAACCGGGAAGCTAACCGGCAGTGTAACACAAAAAAAAAATAAAAAATCAGATTTTTTCGCCGTAGAGACGCGTCTTGGTACGCGAACCGGGCAGCTAACCGGGCAGCTAACCGGGAAGCTAACCGGCAGTGTAACGGGAGTCTGAGGAGTAGCTGATTGGCTGTCAATATTGTAAACAGTCCGGAGCGGCCGCCATCTTGTCTCTCGGTAGGATCGAGAGACAAGAGGAGGTCAAAACAAAGGGGGAAATGAAGGAAAGAGGGCAAGGTAGACCCCTTCTGACCCCCTAGGATTGATGAGGGGGATATTATAAAGCCACGTGGGGCCAAAAAAAAAACAAACAAAAAAATCCGATTTTTTCGCCGTAGAGACGCGTCTTGGTACGCGAACTGGGCAGCTAACCGGGCAGCTACCGGGAAGCTAATCGGCAGTGTAACGGGAGTCTGAGGAGAAGCTGATTGGCTGTTATCATTGTAAACAGTCTGGAGCGGCCGCCATCTTGTCTCTCTGTGGGATCGAGAGACAAGAGGTGGAAAAAAAAAAGGTGTAAATGAATGAAAGGGGTAAGGCAGACCCCTCCTGAACCCCTAGGATTGATGAGGGGGCTATTAAAGTTCCCTGGGGGGTGAAAAAAAAAAATTTGCGATTTTTCGCGGTAAAGGTGCTTCCTGGTACGTTAACCGGGCAGCTAACCGGCAGCGTAACGGGAGTTCGACATATTGTGTTTTTTGAACGTTTGTGATATGTGCACGTGTGGATTTTGTCTAATTAAGGTTAAAAAAATATATATATATCTTTAAGCGTGTTCTGGCGCGCTTACGTTTTGGGTTTGGTTTGCGCTGCAGAGACGATACGTCACGGTTATGCGATGCATCATGAGGCGTCTCACGGGCTACGTGATACGTCACTTAATAAAGAATATATTTTACAGCTATAGATATTAGCTTTTAAAAAACCAATGAAATTCACAGAAAAAACCATAGGTTATAGACCATATATAGTTAGGAATTTGCATTTACAAAACCTTGAAAATTCACTGAAAAAACCATAGGTTATAGACCATATATAGTTAGGGATTAGCATTTAAAAAACCTTATTTTATTTGCACAAAACCATTGAAATTCCATATATAGTTAGTTGCACTAACTATATATCGCGGACCCGCAATCCACTGCTAATGATGTCACATATTACATCATTCATGACATGGTCAGTGACATCACTGATGACATCACTGATGACATCTCAAATGACATCACTGATGACATCACTGATGACATCTCAAATGACATCACTGATGACATCACTGACATCTCATTTGACATTACTGATTACATCACTGATGATATCATTTATGTGATAATACATCTTCAGACTCTAATATAACCTTTGATACACTCAGTGTAAACAGGCACTCACAGACTGTCACACATCCATGGAGTTACTCACACACCTATTCAGTCATGCAAAGAATCAATCACATCTCCATTTCCTTAACTATACAGTTATACACACCTTACTTATTCAAACATATACTAACACATATTTACTCTCTTATACAATCCTTGATACAAGTTCACAATGATTCATACAGCCACTCTCACATTCACTGACTCTTATGTTCAGTTATTTATATATGTCAACTCTCACATGGAGTGTGTTTTACATATGTACTTACTTTGACATATAGAACTGAGATATCCATTCACTCACCAATATACTCATGCACACAGTCAACTGTCCATACAGCTGTTTCTACATGCACTTTTGAACCCATACACCTAGGGAATCAACCGCTCACACATCTATGCACAGAGTTATACACCTCCCAGCCACCCACACACACACTCAGTCTCCCATACAAATACTTGGGCAACCATTCAATAACCCATATAGTTACTGATATAGCTACTGATTTAAACATGCAGCAGTTTACAGAAGAACATAAATATTGATTGCCAAATTAAGACACTTTAATCACTAACCCATGCACTCAGTGAGACACATTTAATCATTCTCTCATACAGTCAGTCATGCACCTACTAAATCCTTCATCCAGACACTTATACATCCACTCATTCTTCAATATGTAAGACATATTTTAACTTTACAGAAACATACAGTCACTGGGTGTTGTCATCAGTGATGTCATCAGTGATGTCATTTGAGATGTCATCAGTGATGTCACTGACCATGTCATGAATGATGTAATATGTGACATCATTAGCAGTGGATTGCGGGTCCGCGATATATAGTTAGTGCAACTAACTATATATGGAATTTCAATGGTTTTGTGCAAATAAAATAAGGTTTTTTAAATGCTAATCCCTAACTATATATGGTCTATAACCTATGGTTTTTTCAGTGAATATATATATATATATATATATATATATATATTACCTACTGGCGGTCGCCAGTAGGTAGTTATAGTTAGGATTTTTTTCAATGTTAAATCTCAAAATTCTATTTGGAATAACTTTGACACCGGTTGACGAATCTGCCTGAAAATGTCCTGAAAATGGCCTCGTCGAGCTCCGGTTCTTCCTTGAAAGTTTGGGGGGGATACGTCAAGCGGGGGCCGAGATAAAAGGGGGGTCCCAAAACGCGTTTTCCCCATGTTAATTTCCATAGGGCGGTCGATTTCACTTTTAGCTCGAACGGCTGAATGGATATACAGCAAACTTGGCAAAATTGTAGGGACTGGTAGCCCGATGTGCCTTTGCTATGTCTCAAGATATGTGCTCCAGTGGATTTTGAGTAATTTAGGTTCAAAAAAATATATATATCTATAGGCGCTCTCCGGTGCGCGCACCGGAGAGCGCTCCAGGCGCGACACGCGACTTGCGCGCAGAAAGCTGATTGGCTCTTGGGTGTCTGTAAACATTCTAAACAGTCTGGAGCGGCCGCCATCTTGTGTCTCGGTAAAATCGAGACACAAGGGGTTTAAAAAAAAAGGGGCAAATGACCATAAGGGGGAAGAGTAGACCCCCTCTGACCCCCTAGTTTTGATGTGGGGGCCATAAAAGGGTCCCGCGGGTAAAAAAAAAAATTAAAAAAAATCGATTTCCGCGGGGGGCGCACCCGGTACGCGTACCGGAGAGCTTACTGGGGAGCGTACCATGGAGATAAAAAATGACAGATTTTTTTTCACAAAAAAAATTGCATTTTTTTATAAATTAGAGGTAGTTCTGAAAAGAACTTTTTTTTGATTTTGTTGTTTTATATTTTTTTTAGACTTTTTAAAACAATTTTATAATTTTTTTGGATTTTTGTCAAGGGAAAAACAAAAAACAGGGATTCCAAAACGGCTCAACAGGAGCAAAAAAATGTGAAAATTTAGGGACTGTCAGGGCAGCGGTGTTGCTGTTTCTTTAGGGCAATGAGTTCAACACTCTGCTCCCCATAGCAGAGCAGTTCGTCACACTCCGTGCACAGAAATTTGATGCCTGCAAACTCTGGCTGTATGTTAGGGACCATTCTTCTACGGGATGGTCCCGAAGGTGTTGCTCCACCAGTGGAGGTGCTGCCGCCATCTGTGGGTAATTTCCGTGCCAGGTCTCTGACACTCTCCCTCGCAAAGTTGTTTGGGTGTCTTCTTTTGACATGCCTGATTAAATTGGCATTTCCAAAACTATATTTTTTCAGAGGATTGCCTCTGGATAAAGTACTACCACATATTTTGCAGGTTACTTTTGGAGCGTTGACTTTTTTTCTCCTTCAGGGATGTTATAAAATTTCCAGATGAAATGGATTTTTTTCTTCTGCCTAGGAGGGTCCTCATCTAAAAATGCCTCTGAATCACTGCTGGATGACTCTCTTGCAGCCATTGCTGTAGATCAGGAAAGTAGGAGATGAAGATAGTACACAGAACAGCTCTTGCTCTCTCCAAGTACAAAGCAATAGTGAAGGAAATGGGTGGGGATTTCATTCTTTGTAAAAAAAACTGTTAGCAACCAATGAAAAGTGTTATTTTAGGGTCACATGACCCGACGCGCTTACGCTGCGCGCTCCGGAGCACTTCCGGGTGCGTTTACGCGGCGCGATCGTAGGCGCTTCCGGGGCGCAAACGTGGCGCGATCGTAGGCGCTTCTGCGTGCGTTTACGCGGCGCGAACGTAGGCGCTTCCGAGGGCACTTACGTTGCGCGCCGAAGTGACGTCATCAAACTTTTACAGAAATGCATAATCATTTTCCTTATAAAAAAAAACTGATTTTATTTGTATGGTACGAAATGTTTTGCATTATTATTAACTTTTCATTCATATTTTTTTTCACGAACGACAGTAGCGCTCTGGGTGCGCTTTCAGGTGAGCTCACCGGAAAGCTTACTGAAGAGCTTAGCTGAAATCTTCCCGGAGCGCGCACCCAGAGCGCAAAAGAAAAAAATTATATAAAAAAAATGAATACTTAAAAAAAAACAGCAAATTGTAAAAAAAAAAAAAGGTTAGAAACTCGATATAGAAAGGAATTAGCATTTAAAAAACCTATGAAATTCACTGAAAAAACCATAGGTTTCACACCAGTTATAGTTAGGAATTAGCATTTAAAAAACCTATCAAATTCACTGAAAAAACCATAGGTTTAACACCAGTTATAGTTAGCTGGAAATTTTACTGACATAAAACCATTGAAATTCCCACGTTATAGTTAGTTGGACTCACTATAACTTGCACGTGTAATGCACTGCTGATGACATCACATATTACATCACTCATGACATGGTCAGTGACATCACTCATGACATCACTGATGACAGAGAGACTGACCTACTTTCACTCGCTAATATATGTATTCACTAAGATACACTTAATAAGGCAGATATCCAATTATTTTTTTTTTTAAAAACATCCATTAAGACAATAATTTAAACAAATATTCTTCCATCGACCTTAACATACATATATAAAACATATTTATTTATCTGAAAGACACACATTCACTGGATGGTGTCATCAGTGCATTACACGTGCAAGTTATAGTGAGTCCAACTAACTATAACGTGGGAATTTCAATGGTTTTATGTGAGTAAAATTTCCAGCTAACTATAACTGGTGTTAAACCTATGGTTTTTTCAGTGAATATATATATATATATTCACTGAAAAAAACATAGGTTTCATGGACGTTATAGTTACAAATGAGCATTTAAAAAACCTTTGAAATTCACTGAAAAAACCATAGGTTTCAGGGACGTTATAGTTAGCTGGACATTTTACTCATACAAAACCATAGAAATTCCACTGTTATAGTTAGTTCAGCTAACTATAACTCACGCCCCCACAATGTACTGCTCATGACGACACATATTACATCATTCATGACATGGTCAGTGACATCACTGATGACATCTCAAATGACCTCATTGATGACTTTACTGATGACGTCATCCAGTGATTGTGTGTTTCTGTAAAGTTTAAATATGTGTGTATAAGTGTCTGGATGGAGGATTTAGTAGGTGCATGACTGACTGTATAAGTGAGTGATTAAATGTGTCTTACTGAATGCATGGGTTAGTGACTGAACTGTCTGAATGTGTGTATCAGTATGTCTGTTGTTATGTAAGATGCTGCATGTTTTTGTCAGTAGCTACATGAGTGTCTATATGGGTTATTGATTGGTTGCCTGAGTATTTGTATGGGAGACTGAGTGTGTGTGGGCGGGTGGGAGGTGTGTGACTGTGCATAGATGTGTGAGTAGTCGATTCGCTGTGTGTATGGATTCAAGAGTGCATGTGGAAACAGCTGTATGGGTGCGTGAGTGTGTTTATGGATGTGTTGAGGGAGATTGGATGTCTCAGTGGTACATGTCCAAGTAACTACATATGTAAAAGGCAGTGTATGTGGGAGTTGGAGTATATAAATGACTATACATGAGAGTCAGTGATTGTGAGAGTGGCTGTATGGATGAGTGTGTACTTGTAGCAGTGATTGTATAAGAGAGTAAGTATGTGTTAGTATATGTTTGAATAAGTGAGGTGGTGTGTGTATAACTGTATAGGTGAGGAAATGGGAATGTGATTGATTCTTTGCATGACTGAGTAGGTGTGTGAGGAACTCCATGGATGAGTGGTGGTGTGTGAGTGTCTGTATAGGTGTATGAGTGCATATGATAGTTTTGTATTGAGGAGTGACTATGTATGAGTGATTGTATGGGGGAATGAGTGGATGTGTGTAGACCTAGGAATCAGTGAGTGCGCATGTAGTAACTGGTATTGGTGTGTCAATGGTTTCGTAAATGGTAGTCTGTATTTTACAGTGGGTGTATCAAAGGTTATATTAGAGTGTGAGGAGGTGCATCAGATTTTCACAAGCACCAGCACACCTTTCCAGGGGTACCTGTACGCTTTACAAATGCTAGTATTTTTTTCATTTAAAAACCTAGTTTGGAGAAATAATAGCACATATTTTTTTCTTCTGTTCTAAACAATATTTTTTTTATATCTTCTATTTAGAATTACAGCAATTAATAGATGTTTTAGTCATGAAATAGGAAATGACACGGTTTGCCCGGTAACAGTTTTTAAGCTCTCCAACGTATGTACATATTAAGGAACTTATACTTATGAGGATCGAAAGTGAAACCTTTACCGCTTCACATTTTGTAACTTTTCCCAACACGTGCACGAGACAGTGAAAACGGAGCACGTGTCAACTGTAAAACGTGACATCTTAACGGGTGGAGCCTCATCATCCTTCCATAGACTATTCAATAACAAAAAATATATAAACCACACCCGTAGTTCCATTAGTTTTGTTTTTGCGAGTTATTTTCGCGTGTCCATTCTGTGATGCAGGGTCCCTTTTTTAGCGCTGGATTCTTCTTTTGCGACAACAAAACATATTACGGAGTTGTAAGTTGTTGATTATGGCATAGTGGATATTTATAATACGTAGCTATTTGTGAATTTTTAGCCACTTGGCTGCTAAGGCTTTGAGCGCTTTATAATGGGATTTCCATTGAAATCAATGGAAAGTCCATGACGAGTTACCCTTGTCATTAGCGGCGAAGAGGTTAAAGATTTATATGACGAAAAAAGTGTTATTGGATGTTTTTCCCATTTATATGTAATGTCACCAGGTGGTATTGAGAAACACCCAGAATAGAGGAAACACTGGGGCATATTATCAAGACAGGCGATAAAATTATAGCCGGTTTAGTGGCAGAAAACTGCTGCTAAAACAGCGATAATGGGCTTGATATTAAGCTCTATGGAATTCCAATTGAAGCCCATGTTAGATGTCCTTCACATTTAACATGAGCTTCAATTGGAATTCCATAGAGCATATTATCAAGCCCATTATTGCCGTTTAAGATGCAGTTTTCTGCCACTAAAACTGCGATAATTTTATTGCCTGTCTTGATAATATGCCACACTGTTCCTTTTCTGGCTCCTTTGAAGTTATATACTATGACTATGTACATTGTAATAACCACAGTATAGCGAACTTCAGAGGTGTTAGTGACTCATCGATGCGAAGACTAAACATTCATATATAACGTGAACAGCTTCTACTTCTTACTCTGTTTTCCCCCTTTGATCATGTACTGTAAATCTGTATATTATAATATTCACAGTCATTATAATCTGAGAGGAGTTTATGAGCCGTCGGCATGAAGATGAAAGATTTCGAAGTTGCGGAAAAAAAAGCTTACCACATAATCACTGATGAAAAATATTTCGTTATTGATCTTGTTTTGGGTTAATGACTTTATTTTCCTTTTCTTTTTTTTGTTTGACATCACTGAAACTCTCTACATTGTAATAGAGTATCATATTTTCACACAAGAGGAATTGTAGATTTGTCGCCTCCAGGAGTAGACCATCTCAAATACAGCTTACTGGCATTTATAAATTACTTGATCAAAATTGATGTTTTAAAAAAGATGTACATAGATTCTTTTTTTACTAAATACCTTTGATAAACCCAAAATTTCTTAATTAATAATTTCGTATTTCTCCTTTTCTTTGTTGTAGTTCCTATTCTCGTTCTCCCTATACAGTATATAGGAATAGTATTGTACATATTACTACTTTTCTATATATTGTTAATGGAGTACATGATCTGTTACCAGAGCAGTGAGCGACCGCTAAGCACTAAGACAAAACTTTCCCGACTTCCACAGAATAGAGACTGTAAAAAATTAGTTTTTTTGTTGTCCTCCTTATTCTTCTTCTCCTGTGGAATACTACAAAGTCACTGTGTATATTTTAATACTGTGAACTTATAGTACTTCAGAGGAGTTGGAGATCTATCTCTGTGACATACATTTACTACTGGTATTTCCGTTGTTAACTTACTACCTCACAGTTTCTAACACTGCTAATATTTTATAAAATAGCAGACTTTAAATAAAAACTGTATACATAGTGCTTTATTTAATGTTTTGATGAAGCGTACATTTCTGGGTAATATGACATCATATTTTAAATGTTTTTTCTTGTTATTGTTCTTCTGACCTGAGATGATGTAGTACGGGAGTGTTTCTTGTAGCACTTCTTTTCTACTTTATCTAAAAGTAACTGATGCCCTCTTATATTAACAAGAATATGGGGCAATACTTTTACAAACTATAGGCGACAAAAAAAAGGAGGATGTGACCACGCTTGCGGGATATTTTATGAATTGCGTTTTTTGTCACCCCTCTGATATATACAGCTATACTTTCTTAAGAAAGTATATTTGTGATTGCTTAATAAAAACTGTTTCAAACCTAGACTTAATTTTTTGCAGCGCAACCACACCTACTATTTTGTTGCAAGGAAATAGCACTACCCGTGACAGAAGGAAGCACCACACTATTACTATACATTATAAGTAAATACTGCTCCCGAGATGTAGGTTACTCAGAACCTTATTTAAATGAAGACCGCAACAGCGCACTTTCTTTTTCAACCCCCTTCCTCCATATTATATCAGCTCCAAAGCTCCTTACCTTCACTGTCCCTGTCCACCACCTTGTTCCCACTGTGCAGAGTTAACAGTTGTTAAAGATTGCAGGGATCGCTGTTAGCATGAGCTGAAAGCCATTTTGTACTTGGCAGCCATCTTAGTTAGCCATGTGCTTGCCATGGGCTTTATCCCTCTTCCAGAGCTTTGCACATGCTCAGAAAGGCCTAGCTATTAGAATGCACCTGCTCCTACTATAGAACTGCCAGGCTATTCTTGCTGATGTAAGGAGAAATGTCTCTCCTACCACTTTGTTGAGCAAGCAAATGTTGTATAGCCATATTAGTCAGTAAGCATGCTTACATGTGCCAGGACCTCACCTGGGTTTTATGCTGACTAATGTAACCTATGCATATATAAGGCCCCTGTTCTCTGTACTCCTTAGAATGCCTCCTACAGTGGCCTGGGGGTACGCTGTGACGTAGTCTCCTCATCTGAGGTTAATAAATGCATTATTTCTATATTACAGCTTCTGTGCCAATCTCTTCTTTGTTGGTTTAGAATGACCAGGTGTTTCAGTGAACCCCTTAGGAGGTTTATATGTCTTCAAATGGTGCCCGACATGGACCTCATCAGAGAAGCGGCTATCCAAGGGAGTGGCCTTGACAGGAGACAAGAATCTACTGAGGAAGACAGGACAGGACTCAGCTAAGGAGGTACCCTGCACACTGAGATTATCTGTCTCTGCAGCCCAGTATATTTTTGGTCTTTCTGATTTGATCCTCCAAATGTTTACAGCTCCTGACTGAGAACCTTTTTGGCATAAGTATTCTAAAAACAACCGTTAGGTCATTCAGAACTTGGCAGTGGGAGGCTGGAGATTTGTGCTTTGAAAGGTTGTCAACATGCGATTTGCTTTGGTTCGGCCAAAGATTTTGGAATTTGGAAATATATGAATTGCAATTTGTGTAGACAGGTAATTAGGAGACTTTTCTCTAACTTTTGACTAATTTGTATCAACACATTTTGCTTTAAGTGCCACTGCTGTATAATATTGTATATGCTGCAATATTTTTGGCATGTCTGTTTCAAGCACACATCAAAGAATGTGTTACTTTTTGGAGGTACCAATTTGGAATTTGAACGGAATCAGCCGGCTCTCCTAGAGGGGAGACCTAAATAGGTTTAGGTATAAAAAACGTATTTCTTCCTTGGTGACTGAGTACCCCATGGAATTAAAATATGTACATAAAAAGTATCATTATTTGTGCACTTTAACTTTTATAAATAGTGATATGCAGAGCGCTTTTTGAGTGTTCTGTCATCCAAAACTAACGAATTTGGTGTATTTTGGCTTCTTTAACATGGAACCGTCTTTGGGCTGCTTTGGTGCAGTTTTTTCTTTGACTACTTTTGAGAGATTTTCTTGTAAATATGAATTACAATTAGTATTTAAAAATGGCTTGGTTTAAGTACAGTCTATGGGCTGTCTTTTGTTCCTGTCCTAAGTGTTGATTTGTGGGTTAAATGTGTGTTTAAATGTCTATGTGGTTTGTGATTTGACATCAGTGGTACTTGTGTGAGTAAGTAGCGATTGAGCTTTTTGTGTAAGAATGGCTAGCCGTAAGCGCGCTGTATTGTGTATTCTGAGTGTATGACCCCCTTCTGAAAATGTCTGGAATGAGCTCAATGTGTTTGTTTTTTGTCATCATTCTGTTATGCAAAATATCATTAAATAAAATACTTTTTTTTAAAAATCCAGAAATGAATTATGTAACATATGCTAATAGATGCACGCTACCAAAGAAACTATAGATATGTGCAAACTGCCACAATGTTATAGATAAAATTCGAATTCACATTCAATAGAATTAAAAACCGCCTCATACAGAGGAAGAAAAATGAAATTGTGTGCTTTGCAATAAATAGACTAAATACAAACTGTTCCAGCATTCTCCTTAGACACATTATTTTAGATTAAAAGGCATTCACATCATCTGAGTAAATTGGTTGTTGCTGAACTAAACACACCATAATAGAACAATAGATTTTGACCGCCTTGAAATGCCTCCATTTTTAAATAGACTATGACGTGCTTACTTTCAGCACCAGAGAAAAAAAAGCTTTCCAACAGCTGTGTTTAAACTGGTACACAGACATAATATTGAGTCCAAAATATCGATTGGACATAATATTGTGTTTTTAATATAGACTGGACAAAATATCGACAGGACAGAATATAGACTACAAAAATATTGTTTTTAAGGTAAGTGAAGTAATATCGACTGTTAAAAATATAGATAGTTAAAATATCGAAGTATATAATATAGATAGTTAAAAATATCGATTTTTTAATAATATATAATTTTTTATAGTGTATTTTAATGTTATAATATGTGTGAAAAGTGTGTATTTATGTTATAAATAATTATATTTAATGAATTTTGTTTTTATAATTATTGACTAATTTAATTCTGTAGCGAGTTGTGGGTTTATAGGGGAATAGGGTGGGAAGTAATTTAATTAGAATTAATTAAATATGTAAATTTAATTATTGATAGTAATTTGTAATTAATTGTTAACTAATTTATATGTGTTAATTAATTTTATTGTAATTGGAAACAATTATTATTAATTGATTAATTGGTAATTATGTAAATTTTACTAATTTTAGTCTGGAGCGGGTTGTGGGTTTATAGGGGAATAGGGTGGGAAGTAATTTAATTATAATTAATTAAATATGTAAATTTATTTATTGATAGTAAATAGTAATTAATTGTTATTTAATTTATATTTGTTAATTAATTTAATTAAAATTGTTAATTAATTAATAATAGATTAATTGGTAATTATGTACATTTTTGTAATTTAATTTCTGTAGTGGGTTGTGGGTTTATAGGGTCATAGGGTGGAAAGTAATTTATTAATAATTAATTAAATTATAAAACTATTTAAAATTTATTTATTTGGAAATAATTGTAAAATAATTTTAAATTATAAAATAATTAATTGTCAATGTTTCATTAATTTTTATTAATAGGTGATTAATTGACATATTTATTGTTAATTAGTTTTTTTAAAATTATTAATAGATACTCATTTTTAGATATTTGAATAATATATGAAATATTTACTTTCCCTAATGTTGTATTCTCTGGAGTGGGAATAGTAATTGTAACCCCTACGCTATCCAACACTTTCCCTACTGTAGCATACACTGGAGTGGGAATAGTAAATTTAACCCCTACGCTATCCAACGCTTTCCCTACTGTTGCACCCACTGGAGTGGGAATAGCAATTTTAACGTCTACGCTATCCAACGCTTTCCCTACTGTTGCACCCACTGGAGTGGGAATAGTAATTTAACCCCTACGCTATCCAACACTTTCCCTACTGTTGCACCCAATGGAGTGGGAATAGTAATTTTAGCACCTACGCTATCCAACGCTTTCCCTACTGTTGCACTCTTTGGAGTGGGAATAGTAATTTTAACCGCTACGCTATCCAACACTTTCCCTACTGTTGCACCCACTGGAGTGGGAATAGTAATTTTAACCCCTACGCTATCCAACGCTTTCTCTACTGTTGCACTCTTTGGAGTGGGAATAGTAATTTTTACCCCTACGCTATCCAATGCTTTCCCTACAGTTGCACCCACTGGAGTGGGAATAGTAATTTTAACCCTTACGCTATCCAACGCTTTCCCCACTGTTGCACTCTTTGGAGAGGGAATAGTAATTTTTACCCCTATGCTATCCAACGCTTTCCCTATTGTTGCACCCACTGGAGTGGGAATAGTAATTTTAACCCCTACGCTATCCAACGCTTTCCCTACTGTTCCACCCACTGGAGTGGGAATAGTAATTTTAACCCCTACGCTATCCAACGCTTTTCCTACTGTTGCACTCTTTTGAGTGGGAATAGTAATTTTAACTGCTACGCTATCCAACACTTTCCCTACTGTTGCACCCACTGGAGTGGGAATAGTAATTTTAACCCCTACGCTATCCAACGCTTTCCCTACTGTTGCACCCACTGGAGTGGGATTAGTATTTTTACCCCTACGCTATCCAACGCTTTCCCTACTGTTGCACCCACTGGAGTGGGAATAGTAATTTTTACTATTTTGTTATTGTACGCTAATAATATTGGCTATTATTTAATCATATTTTGTTACTATATATATATATGTTTTAAGAAATATGAATTAAATGTTTTTATTTTTTTACTTTCATTAATTATTTAATTATCAAAAGTTAATGTAAGTATTTTTAAGTATATTTTTGTACTTAGTTTTTAATAATAATTTAATTTAACATTGTTTTGAGTAAAGTCGATATTATTTTAAACTATATTTTTGTAAACGATATTTCTAACTCGATATTTTTGTACTTACCTGTATGTAGATAGAAACTCGATATTTTGTCAGTCTATATTTTCTCAACGATATTCTTGCAGGTCGATATTTTGTCTCTCGATATTATTTCAGTGATCCATTTAAACTGTCTCACTGAGATGAAGCTGTCTGACACAACAAATAGGGATTAAACTCTGTCGAGACATTACAAATACAGAAAGAGATTTTTTTTCCTGAGAAAGGTGCAGATTTTGACGCCTGCTGGTCAGAGCAACAGCTGCATAAATAGCACATGGCTATTCCTGACCGCAGGCCACAGAGGGGAAAATGCTGAGTCAACTAGATTTTAAGTTAGTGTAAACCTGGTATAAAAGGCTGCATTACAGGCTGTTTATGAGCCGTGGAAGAGCACAAGTTTAGGTGGATAGGCGGGGAGCCGTCAGCCAGCGAATGCTGACGTGAAGAATTCCCCCACCACGGACTCAGGAAGATGTTTTATAGGATTGACTGAATCCTGAGGTGAAGGGTTCTCTTTCCCTGTGTTTGGGAAGCAGTTGGAAAACAAACTGAATTCCATATCCCTCATAGATTAGAGGGTTTGCACCTGAGTTTTACCAGTGCAGCGTCTCCAAGTTGGTAAACGCGTTTTAATAGTTGATAACCTTCCGCCCAATGTGAGTAGGCTCTTTAGGGGTGCCCTGCCCTTTGGGTGAGAATATGTTACTGGTCCTGAGGAATGCTGAGTCGAATAGGACTAACAAGCTGAAACATGTCGACCGATTTTTAGGACAGGGGGTTCAAATTTACTTAACCCTTATTTGTCCGATTTTTCACACTGTTTTTAATTGAGTTTGAATCACCCCTCTATTAAAGTGTTGGCTGGGGGAGTGGTCTACACTCATTTTAATCTGCACTTTTTTGTTTGTTGTACTACTACACGTACTAACAAAAGGAACCCGATGAAGACAAACGGCTACCTACCATGTGTGGGTGCCTGAGGGCTCCTTTTTCCTCACTGGGAATTCAGAACCTTCATATGTGACACAGCTAAAATTTTTGCGTAGGGCACTTGATGCCTGAGGCTTGAGCCGGGCAGACGCTTTTTACTCTGTTCTTAAAAAACCTTGTGTGAGATTACTTCCTCTGTGTCCTACCCCCCCCCCCCCCCTGCACAGCGCGCGGAATTATCACAGCGCGTGTCTCCACCGATTGAGGGTGGAGGCATTGTTTTGTTTAATATTTTAAAATTACCTCCTGCACCCCCCGAATTCCGCGCTGCACGGACAGCACCTCAGCCTCCCCCCAGAGCAACCGGACAGTTCAGGGCGGTCTTGCCTGGGACACGGAAGGAATACGGCGGCGGCCATCTTGGGTAGGGCTAGATAGTATAAAAACAGTAGAAGGACTCCGTTCTCGAGATACCTTGCTACTTGATGCCTGAGGCTTGAGCCGGGCAGACGCTTTTTACTCTGTTCTTAAAAAACCTTGTGTCAGATTACTTCCTCTGTCTCCTACCCCCCCCTCCCCCCGCAACACAGCGCGCGGAATTATCGCAGCGCGTGTCTCCACCGATTGAGGGTGGAGGCATTGTTTTGTTTAATATTTTAAAATTACCTCCTCCACCCCCCGAATTCCCCGCTGCACGGACAGCACCTCAGCCTCCCCCCAGAGCAACCGGCCAGTTCAGGGCGGTCTTGCCTGGGACACGGAAGGAATACGGCGGTGGCCATCTTGGGTAGGGCTAGATAGTATAAAAATAGACGGCCATGACTCCGCGCAGCGAATGCGCTCAGCGGGCACGCCGTACTCACGCCGGAGTCAAGCCAGAGTCCAGCCCGTCTGCGCCCGTCTGCGCACAGGCCGGGCACAGGGCCAGGGACCCTGCCAAAAATGTCATACCCAGGAGTTATGATAGACAAGATCTGCTTGCCTTACAAGCAAAGGCCTGCTGTGACTCAAATAAACTCGATCCCTCAGACTGGGCAGGCCCAGTGAGCTGCCAGGCCTGCCACCACACTTTTCTGTGGTCCCAAGTTTCGGACTACTCAACACCCCAGGATAGCTTTAAGGCAGCCCTAATAAATGCTAGATCTGTGCCGAAGCATGCCCAGCATATTCAGGACCTATTGATAGACGACAATTCAGACTGTCTCTTCATTACGGAGACATGGCTCAAACCCTGGTGCACCCCTGATGTGGTTCACACCCTGCCTCCTGGATATGGTATACAAAGAGTAGACTGAGAGAATGAACAACGGGGTGGAGGAGTGGCCATTATATATAGGGACACCCTCAGCTGCTCGACGATACCACTGCAAGAGCTAACGGACGCAGAAGGGATGGGTTTTATAATTAAAATTATTGACAACTTCTCCTTCTCAGGGGCTTTGATCTATCGCCCACCAGGACCCTGCGCAGGCTTCCTGGGGAACATCGGAGAGGTGCTCAGCCCACTGATACTTAGGTATTCTAATTTCACTCTGATGGGTGACATAAACATCCACCTAGAGTCCACAACCGATGCACCTGCTGCCTCCTATCGGGAAACCATGGAGGTCTTGGGCCTCACTATTCAAGACACCCTAGCCACCCATGAGGCAGGGCATACGATAGACTGCATTGCCACTAACTTAGACACTTTGACAACCGACCCCCTTAGACCCCAAATTTGGACTGACCATATGCTGATCCCTTTTATGCTTCCCCTTGTGTCTAACCAAGAGAATGATCATAAAAATGAACACAGCAAGGTCACAAGGGATGAATGGAAAACGATACTGTCCCACCCAGAACTTATAGCTATAGCCAGGAACTGTAGACCCCAGCTGGTAGTACCTGCAAATCCCACCAGTTTTAGAACATGGATGAATGATCTGAAAGGTACGGTTGGGCAGGGAAAAAACCGAATGAGGCGGTATAGAAAGAAAACATCCGCACCCTGGTTCGATCGAGACCTCAAAAATAAACAAGGGGAGCTTAGAAGAGCTGAACGAAGCTGGCGGAAAAACTACTCTAGCTCAGAACGTAGCAAATACAAAAGGATAAAAAATGCCTATCATGCGCTAATTAAACAAGCTAAAAAGAGGTACTTCTCGTCGGCAATAGAAACAGCTAGCAGCAAACAAAAGGAAATATTTAAAATTGTAAACGGTTTCAATAAGCCTAAATGTCTAGCGCAGGATATCCCGCCCTCGCAGATACTCTGTGACAAGATCGCAGACTTTTTTGAGGGAAAGGTACAGGGTCTGACGAAGGACTTCGATGTCCCTATATTAGAGCCAAGAATAGAGGGTGACATAGTGAGACAAGGGGCCACTCAGTTGAAAACTTTCCTACCAGTTAGTCTGGAGGATACAAAAAGAGTAATTTTGGCAACAAAATCCGGATCCCCTTTTGACCCATTCCCAGTTAGACTCTTACACCTCATTGTGGATGTTGCTAACCCAATAATAAATGCCATTGTCAACACCTCACTGTCCACGGCTAATGTCCCCCCAGAGTGGAAACTGGCAGCGGTGAAACCACTGCAAAAAAAAACAACTCCCCGACCCCACCACATTGTCGAACCTACGACCCATCTCACTACTTCCGGCCCTGTGCAAAGTCACAGAGTCAATTGTTTTGTTTTTTTATGACTTTTTTTTTTTTAAGTATTTTTTTATTTTTTATTTGCATCAAAAGTACACAAGAGCCAGAAAAGTAAATCAAAAATATACAAAAGTCACATTTAGGCATTGAATTAATCACAAACGAAAATACGGTCATGTAAAAAAAAAAAAAAAAAAAAAGAGGAGAAAAAGAAAGAAAAGATGCCATTAATTTAAAACATAAATGTTCCCCAGATTTTGTCCATTTTTTGTTTAGCCCGAAGGCCCTTTGAGTTGGCAAGAGTAGTCTCCATAGCATAGATTTCTTTAACAAAGCTCCACCATTCCATAACAGTTGGTGCATTTTTCTGAATCCAAGCTCTGGCAATAATAAGTCTTGCACACGAAATTAAAATGTTCAACAAATCATTAAATTCATATTGACCCACGCATGTACCAATCAGTACATCAGTTGAGGAAAAAGAGATTGGTTGATTAAGTCTATCCGAAACCACCTTAAGTATACCACTCCAGTAATCTTTAAGCATAGGACAAAATAGAAACATGTGAGTGATATCAGGCCCGCTTAGATCGCATTTAGGGCATTTCGTACGTTCACTAAAATTATTATTCCTTGTCCATTTAAGAATTCTCTCTGGGGTATGATACAGTTGGCATATAGATTTAAACATTTGCAACTTAAGGCTAGAGGAATGAACTGACATATCTAAGCTCTTAAGAGATAAGGTAATTAGATCAGGTGGTATATTTGCAGCTAGCCTTGTATTCCATTTCGCAGTTAATGTCACAGAGTCAATTGTAAACAAACAACTTACACGTTTTTTGGAAGATAGTGATGTATAGCACCCCAATCAGGCAGGTTTCAGGACCCAACATTCCACGGAATCGGCCCTCCTGTTCACTACAGAAACTATCCGCTCAGCCCTAGACCAAGGCAAGAAGGCTGTCCTGATTTTATTAGACCTATCGGCGGCATTCGACACGGTCTCACACGCCATCCTATTAGACCGGCTAATAACATCTGGTGTCACAGGGACAGTGCTTGAGTGGATAAGAAACTTTTTAAGTGACAGGAGACAAGTGGTGACCCTGGGGGAATTCTGCTCCAGTGAAAAAGCGCTGCTGACGGGAGTTCCGCAGGGTTCAAGCTTGAGCCCGACCCTGTTTAATGTTTATACTTCACCCCTGATAAAACTGATATCGTCATTTGGCATAGACGCTATAGCCTATGCCGACGACACACAACTTATCCTGGTAATGGATAAGGATAACCAAGCCTGGGAGGAAAAGCTCAAAGGTTGCCTAACGGCCACCTTTGAATGGATGCGCCTAAATCACCTGAAATGCAACACAGGTAAAACAGAGATCATGCCAATAGGCCCAAAAAATGAGTTCATCCCACGATTATGGTGGCCAGAAAAAGCTGAAATACCACCTCATACAACCAACTCGGCCCGTAATCTGGGGGTGTATTTCGACTCTGACCTGTCTTTTAGACAACAAGCGGCTAGAGTGGCAGGCATGTGCTTTGGGGTAATAAAGGGACTGAGAAAGTTCTTTGATTTTTTGCCCCTCGAAGCAAGAAAAACAGTTACGGTTGCACTTGTAACATCGCGCATCGATTACTGTAACAGCCTCTATGCTGGTACAAATAAAGCTGTCACACACAAACTTCAGATGGTGCAACATGCAGCAGCGAGGTTGGTTCTAAAATGGCCGAAAAGATCATCTGCAACCAAAGCCCTCAAGGCATTACATTGGCTGCCCATTACAAAAAGGGTCTTGTTCAAAGTACTGCTAATTACTTTTAGAGCTGTTCATAACCTAGGCCCGTCTTATCTAAGGAAAAAATTCAGCAGATACTGTCCAACTAGAGCACTGCGTTCCTCAACTGCCAACCTGCTTACCGTCCCGGGTTTCAGACTTAAAACTCGAGGGGGCAAATCCCTGGCGGTACTGGGAGCAAAAGCATGGAACACTCTCCCCCCCAGCTGAGATTACTGGACAAAGAAACAGACTTCCGCAAATACCTAAAAACCTGGATCTTTAATCTCCAAGACACAACTGCCAGAAGCCTAGTGTAATCCGCGTCTCGGTCAAGTAAGCATAGAGACTACCTAACATCTGGTGGTCCTCTTTTGGGCGCCTAGATGCTCCTTGGAGCGATTGCCGCGCGATACAAATTGACATTTACATTTACATTTACATTTACTTATGGGTGGTGGTGGATGGGTCGTCTCACCATTTCTCCTTTTGTGCTTTATTTGTATTATAGTTTAAGATATTCTTTAGTTGTTCTTGAATGCATTACAGGACTGTCACTTTTAAAAAGTTACAAAAGACAGTTTAATTATTTTGGATAACAGAGAAAAGATTAGAAGGGGTTTCCTTTTCTTAATGTCTTTTTACATAAGCACATCTGTGGTTCTAATGTTAAATAATAACTGTCCTTTTAAAAGTGGCACAGCCTTTTCAGGTTTCAAGTAACGCTTCTGTACCTATATTTATAAATAAATACATTTTAAGGCAAAAAGGAATGTGGCTTGTTTTTATATGTGCACCCATCAAAAGGGTTGGTGCTATATAAAAAAAGGGAATTTTGATTTTATGAAAAATGTTTATTAAAAATAAATGCACTAAAACATTTTTTTATCGCTACACTGCCTAATTATCATCCTGTGAACTCCTAGCATCAAAGTTGAATTTAAGGGACGCTTTATCACAATGGGGGGGAACTAAAATGTGAAATGTCACATTACCCAGGTGTACAAAACTAATTTTTATAAGGGTGTACCGTATACATTTCTGATCTCCCAATCCTGGGCTATCTAGAGAACACTCTGGAGATTTCTATCATGCAAAAATATTGTAGGTTATTCATTTTTAAGTGCCCCTAACATCAAAGTCGAAATTGGGCAAAATTCACTGTTTAAAAGCAGTTCTGCCACTCAGAGCAGTTTTCAAACTGATCTTAGGCTTCAGTAAATGCACACATGTGGGTATAGAACAAATAGCTCATCTTTATACTGCTAGAAACGCACACCACACACTGCTTACAAATGTAAATAAATATAAAAACCAGCAGAAGTTATTAAGCGTACCTCTAAATTACTGGAAAACAGGAATGGAACAGTACTGCCTTTCAGCTGTGATTCTTCATAGTTGCTTTGAATTGGAAAAGCGGCATGGAAAGCCTTGCACAAAATAGGACAGCTGGTAAGAGTACATTTAGCAGCCTAGCAGGGCTCAGAGTAAGGTTTGCTTTGATACTTCAACCTCTGAAACTTTTTGAAAGACAAGATGACAGCGCAGGGAGAGAAAGAGAAGTTTTACTTACTATTTTTGGCAAAAGCAAGTTTTTGTGCACTCATATGAACAGAAGGAAATATAATGGTATATGTGGGCTCTGATTAAGAGAATAACTCTGCCATGTATATAGCACTAATTTTTTTAATTTGAAGATTACTGAGCAAGGGCTGAGATAAGGAGGCAATGGGATTTAGTTTGAATTCATGCACCCTCATGTTACAACTACTACAATTGCCAAGGAATTGGTGGTTGGTTATTAATGTTCTCTAGCTAGCTACATGTGCTATTTACCTCCTACAAGTGTATTTGTGCCCAGCTGCCACAGATAGTGTCAACAGAAGTGAAACCTGTTTCAGGGTTTCCTACTGACGAAATGGGGGAAGGAAGCTAGTTCCTCTACAAATTAAGGGTAGGCAAATTTATGTTTTCTCTCTCTTTTTCTTAATCTCTTTTGAGTCTGTCTAAGCTGTCTGTGAAACAGCCATGGGCCATTTAATTGGCTATTCAGTAATACTGTTTTAAAATTGTTAGCATTAATAAAATGAATATATAAATATGCTATGTTACTGCCCATCCTGTCTGATGAAATTATGAAAGTATGAATAGTCTATATTGATGTTCCCTTATTTGACCTTTAAGGGGAACTAGTTGTGGTTAGTTTTTGTTCTTAAATTCTCAGGTAATAACACCATTATTATTAGCTGGTCTGTGTAAATAAACTGTCAGTCCTTATTAGAGCTGATGTTGCATAGTTTGGATAATGAAAAGTAGAATGCAGGAAAGACACCCATGTGATCCTCAGCAAACATTTTTGAAAAGAAAATATTGTTTTATATGAGTTTGTTTGTCACAACATGTTCTGCTGGAGAAATGTATGTATCCACTATGTTGAAGTTTTTTTTAGTTCTTTATGTAATAAGAATCCCTGTTAAATGTGCAGTTTTAGATTTTCCTGCTGCACCTATAACATGAGAGCATGTTCCTAAGCGTACAATGTAGGTGTTTTTATTAAGAGAAATAATTTTAGAAGTGTCTGCAGTCTTGTACATGTAATATAAAGTCTATGAGTAAAAGTGTAGAACATTTCCCTTTTTAAGGGTCTTCTGATGAATAATATAGGAATACACAAATGTAAGGATTTGGAGTATGTCTGTATTGTTTTTCTCTTTTCCTCGGAATTTAGTAAATGAACACAGACTTCCTTAGCTGCTTCAAATAGAGTAATAGGTCCAGGGTTTTTACTCTTAGATAGATGAAGTGGTTCTTGGTTGCCTTGCTAATATATGGGGCGTCCCAAGACTAGGAAGTATTCTAAGACTATCCTCTCTGTTGATAGATTATTTCTGTGCCTTGTCTGAAGACCTTTTGTTCCTATTTGCTCCCTTACAACCATTGCAAGAGGGGCCTGGATATCAGATCCAGCGTGGGGAGTCAGCACCAGTCCAGCTTTAAGCCAAGGGGAAGGTAACCAGCACAGGCATTGCTGGCAACTAGGACCTCAGTGAAGGCAGAAGCACTGGGATGTGAAGTGTGTACCCCTGCCACTGTCTTGGGCGAAAGAAGGGGGCACAAATCAGAAAGGAGAAGTTGTGGATCAAGTTTTTGATGCCCAGCTGAGAGTCACAGACCAACCAGAATGGCAAGGAGGCTTTTTACTTGAGGTGACCCCTTTTGGAACAAGGGTTGCTTCAGAGATCCCAGCATCAGGCCCATGAATCCTGGTCCCAAAGTGAATGCAAGTTTGCACCTTTGTTTGTTGATCAAGAGATACCGCGGGCACACTGGAGAATCTTTGGCCCCAACAAAAGAGGACTTGAGGTCAGGGTACAGGTGCTGTGCCCTTGGTGCGTGTTAGATTGAAGTAAAGAAAACTGGTGCACTGCCTGAGACCCTGGACAGGATCGTTAAAAGACTTTTTCTTCCCAAACTGGGCCGTGATTCCTGATTTGCAAGTTGTGCAGCTCCACCGTGGGAACAACAAGAGCCTGCCTGTGAGGCTCAAACGGATACAGGGAGAAGACTCCCCTCTGGCTGGTTGTACAGCGACTTCAATTTCCCAAGGACTTCTTTTTGTTAGCAATGTTACTTTGCCCTCCTCCTAAAAGTACATTAATTGATACTCTAGCCCTCATAAAAGGAACACTGGAAAAGTAAATTGAAAATGTTTTTTACAAAGTATTGGACTAGATGGTTCTAAGAATTGCTTTTTTGCTTAGGGTTGGAAAAAAATGATAATTCTAACCATTACTCTCTTCTGCTACCTGTATGTTAATTATGACCCAATGCTCTGTTCCCTTTCTACTCCTGCTTATACCTTATATATACCCGCTTAATGAAATCTTTAGAATGAAAAATGCCCACCTAGCAATGAATTAGGATATTGATAAATTTATAAGAATGAATGTGCTAAATATGTTCTATGTTCCTACTAGATCATAGGAATGTCTTTAGCTCATGCTAAAAGGACTATCTGTTAAAGATTGCAAGGATCGCTGTTGGCATGAGCTGAAAGCCATTTTGTACTTGGCAGCCCTCTTAGTTAGTCATGTGCTTGCCATGTGCTTTCTCCCTCTTCCAGAGCTTTGCACATGCTCAGAAAGGCCTAGCTATGAGAATGCACCTGCTCCTAGTATAGAACTCTCAGGCTATTCTTGCTGATGTAAGGAGAAATGTCTCTCCTCCCACTTTGTTGAGCAAGCAAATGTTGTATAGCCTTATTAGTCAGTAAGCATGCTTACATGTGCCAGGACCTCCCCTTGGTTTTATGCTGACTAATGTAACCTATGCCTATATAAGGCCCTATTCTCTGTACTCCTTAGAATGCCTCCTACAGTGGCCTGAGGGTACTGTGTGACGTAGTCTCCCTCATCTGAGGTTAATAAATGCATTATTGTTATATTACAGCTTCTGTGCCAATCTCTTCTTTGTTGGTTTAAAAGGACCAGGTGTATCAGTGAACCCCTTAGGAGGTTTATATTTTTTCACAGTGTTCCTACACTCCCCCCTACTACTTTGTTTTCCCGTTCTCCTTTGATGTGCGTCACAAAATCGCTGACAACAGTGAACCGTTCCCACCAAATAACGAGCAAACTTGTACTTGGAACACTTTAGTCAATAGGATGTCCATGATATTCCGTAGAGAGGGGAGGGAATGGCTGTCAACAATTCTACTTTTAATACTTCACAGCCAATGAACTTTAAGCTTGGCAAGGTCCCACTTGGAACACGTTAACCAATGACATGTCCCTAATACTCTGCGGAGGGGGAAGGAATCACTGACAACACTTCTACTTTCAATGGTTTACAGCCAATCAACATTAAGCTTTGGAAAGTCCTTCTTGGAACACGTCAGCCAATCAGATGTCCCTCCTACTCCGCGGAGGGCATGTGAATGGCTGGCAAAACTTCTACTTTCAGTAGTTCACAACCAATTAATATTAAGCTCTGGAAGCTCCTCCTTAGAACACGTCAGCCAATCTGATGTCCCTCCTACTCCACGGAGGAGAAAGGAATAGCTAGCAACACTTCTACTTTCAATGCTTTACAACCAAATGGACATTAAGCTCTGGAAGTTCCTCCTTAGATAATGTGAGCCAATCAGAGATCCTTGCTACTCTGCGAAGGGAAAGTGAATGGCTCTAAACACTTCTACTTTCAATGGTTCACAGCCAATGAACATTAAGCTTGTTGTTGCAACACCTCAGCAAATTAAACGTTAATTTTGTTCTGCGCACAGATACAGAACATGCCGTCCCATATATTATTAAATTTCCTGTAACAAAGTGACAGTATCCGTGATAAAATTGAACACTGCATTACAAGTGAACATTATTCCGCATTATTTTGAAGGAAGGCCGCAATACGGCGCATTGTTAGTTTTCCCAATATAATTTCTAAAGCCTACTGAATCCCCCTCTCAACATGAGTAAAGTCCCGGGGCTGCGAGGGCCCCAGTGGACCCCGCTATATATTTTTAAGAAATTCCCCAGGACCTAAGCCACTCAGAGGCCTCATTAAAATATTGTTTTTTAAGAAATGCACCCGGGACCTAGCACACCCAGGGGCCTCATTAAAATAAAACGCGGGAACTTGCGACCTCAGCGCGAATTGCTCCAAATTGTTTTCTGAAAGAAAATGCTGTTTTGGCCCTGGGGGTCCTTCTGAGACCTCCAAAGCATGCATAGGGGGTCAGGGTGTTTCTACTCTACCCCCTTCTCTTGTTTTATACCTTTTTTGCTCTGTTTTCTGGTGACTCGCTTCTACCAAGCCACAAGATGGCTGCCAATACTTCCTGGTTTGGAGTGTTGGCAGCCAATCACAGTGAAGCTCATGCACAGGACTTAGGTTCCGCCCAGATATAAGAACTTTTATTTTTCTAACTTCTCAGCAACTACTGAACGGATTTACACCATTTAAAAAAAAGGTCACTTTCTGACCCACGCACTACCTTTGTGCCAAATTTGGGGTAATTCCGTTCAGTAGTTTCAGCTGTAGTCTTGCCCAAAGTTTCCTATGGGAAATTGATTTTTTTACTCTTATTTTTTTTATTTCTCAAAAACTACTAAACGGTTTTACACCATTTAAAAAAAAAGGTCGCTTTCCGAACCAAGCTCTACCTTTCTGCCAAATTTGAGGTAATTCCTTTCAGCAGTTCGGACTGTAGTTTGTTGCAAAATGTCCCCATTTTTCTCAGCCCCCCCTTGACGAATCACCCCCAAACTTTTAGGATAGGAGCTGTCCTCGATATACTTTGCTTTGGGAGAATTTCGCAAAGATTTGTCAAACAACGCCAAAGTTATTAGTAAATCAAAAAATGCTTTTCCTATGGAAACTAGGTTGTAACTATAATAACTACCTACTGGCGACCATCCAGTAGGTAATATATATTTATATACCTCTTTATCTCTCTCTCTCTATATATATATATATATATATATATCCACAGAATTTGCCTGTTTACAGAAGACGCCTCACCACAGGTGCAAATGGTGCCATATTCGTTTAATGCTGGAATCAGGTAGCGTGCTCAGTCTCCGTTCACTTGAACTACATTGTAAAAAACAGCAGTACCCGTGCCAAATGCAGATCTGTAGTTTAACAGACCCGTTGGGACGCTGGAACAGCGTCGGTGCGTCTTCCACGGCACAGGCCAGCCGCAAACAAATCCACAGAGTTGCCTGTTTAAAGAAGACGCCTCACCACAGGTACAAGTAGTGCCATATTCGTTTATTGCCGGAACCAAGTAGCATGCTAAGTCTCGGTTCACTTGAAAATACAAAGCCAGTCCCAACGCGTTTCGTTTGTCAACTTCTTCAGGGGTACATGGTAAATGACGGCAGCAGCAGAACATGTTAGGCGGCACCTAAATTCATTCCAAATACTCCGCCCCAGTGGGCGTATCCCTCCCAAGGGCTGCTGGTATTTGTAGTGCAAACCGTCTTCTCCAGTGAGTAGCTCGCTGTAGCCTTCATATACAAAAAGTTTAGTGTTCTCCCAGTGGAGCGTGGCGAAGTACAGTTCACAACCACCTTCTTATTCACTTGTAAAAAACAGCAGTCCCCGTGCCAATTGCAGATCTGTAGTTTAACAGACCCGCTGGGACGCTAGAACAGCGTCGGTGCGTCTTCCACGGCACAGGCCAGCCGCAAACAAATCCACAGAATTTGCCTGTTTACAGAAGACGCCTCACCACAGGTGCAAATGGTGCCATATTCGTTTAATGCTGGAATCAGGTAGCGTGCTCAGTCTCCGTTCACTTGAACTACATTGTAAAAAACAGCAGTACCCGTGCCAAATGCAGATCTGTAGTTTAACAGACCCGTTGGGACGCTGGAACAGCGTCGGTGCGTCTTCCACGGCACAGGCCAGCCGCAAACAAATCCACAGAGTTGCCTGTTTAAAGAAGACGCCTCACCACAGGTACAAGTAGTGCCATATTCGTTTATTGCCGGAACCAAGTAGCATGCTAAGTCTCGGTTCACTTGAAAATACAAAGCCAGTCCCAACGCGTTTCGTTTGTCAACTTCTTCAGGGGTACATGGTAAATGACGGCAGCAGCAGAACATGTTAGGCGGCACCTAAATTCATTCCAAATACTCCGCCCCAGTGGGCGTATCCCTCCCAAGGGCTGCTGGTATTTGTAGTGCAAACCGTCTTCTCCAGTGAGTAGCTCGCTGTAGCCTTCATATACAAAAAGTTTAGTGTTCTCCCAGTGGAGCGTGGCGAAGTACAGTTCACAACCACCTTCTTATTCACTTGTAAAAAACAGCAGTCCCCGTGCCAATTGCAGATCTGTAGTTTAACAGACCCGCTGGGACGCTAGAACAGCGTCGGTGCGTCTTCCACGGCACAGGCCAGCCGCAAACAAATCCACAGAATTTGCCTGTTTACAGAAGACGCCTCACCACAGGTGCAAATGGTGCCATATTCGTTTAATGCTGGAATCAGGTAGCGTGCTCAGTCTCCGTTCACTTGAACTACATTGTAAAAAACAGCAGTACCCGTGCCAAATGCAGATCTGTAGTTTAACAGACCCGTTGGGACGCTGGAACAGCGTCGGTGCGTCTTCCACGGCACAGGCCAGCCGCAAACAAATCCACAGAGTTGCCTGTTTAAAGAAGACGCCTCACCACAGGTACAAGTAGTGCCATATTCGTTTATTGCCGGAACCAAGTAGCATGCTAAGTCTCGGTTCACTTGAAAATACAAAGCCAGTCCCAACGCGTTTCGTTTGTCAACTTCTTCAGGGGTACATGGTAAATGACGGCAGCAGCAGAACATGTTAGGCGGCACCTAAATTCATTCCAAATACTCCGCCCCAGTGGGCGTATCCCTCCCAAGGGCTGCTGGTATTTGTAGTGCAAACCGTCTTCTCCAGTGAGTAGCTCGCTGTAGCCTTCATATACAAAAAGTTTAGTGTTCTCCCAGTGGAGCGTGGCGAAGTACAGTTCACAACCACCTTCTTATTCACTTGTAAAAAACAGCAGTCCCCGTGCCAATATATATATATTCAATGAAAAAACCATTGGTTAAAGAACATATATAGTTAGGAATTTGCATTTACAAAACCTTATTTTACTCGCATAAAACCATTGAAATTCCATATATAGTTAGATGCGCTAACTATATATCGCGCACCCGCAATCCACTGCTGATGATGTCACATATTACATCATTCATGACATGGTTAGTGACATCACTGATGACATCACTGATGACATCTCAAATGACATCACAGATAAAATCACTGATAACATCTCATTTCACATGACTGATCACATCACTGATGATATCTTTCATGGGATAATACCATGAACCTCTTCAGACTCTAATATAACCTTAGATACAATCAGTGTAAACAGACAGTCACAGACTGTCACTCATCCATGGAGTTACTCACACACCTAGTCAGTTATGCAAAAAATCAATCACACCTCTATTTTCTCAACTACACAGTTATACACACCTTACTTATTCAAACATATACTAACACATATTTACTTTACTCTCTTATACAATCCCTGATACATGTTCACAATGATCCATACAACCACTCACACATTCACTGGCTCTTATGCACAGTTATTTATATATGTCAACTCTCACATGTACTGTGTTTTACATATGTACTTACTTTGACATGTAGCACTGAGATATCCATTCACTCACCAATACACTCATGCACACAGTCAACCGCCCATACAGCTGTTTCCACATGTACTTTTGAAACCATACATCTAGTGAATCAACTGCTCATACATCTATGCACAGAGTCATACACCTCCCAGCCACCCATACACACACACTCAGTTTCCCATACAAATACTTGGGCAACCAATCAATAACCCATATAGTTACTCATATAGCTACTTATCAACACATGCAACAGTTTACAGAACAACAGATATAATGATGCACAAATTAAGACAGTTTAGTCACTAACCCATGCACTCAGTGAGACACATTTAATCACTCACTCATACAGTCAGTCATGCACCTACTAAATCCTTCATCCAGACACTTATACATCCACTCATTCTTCAATATGTAAGACATATTTTAACTTTACAGAAACATACAGTCACTGGATGTTGTCTTCAGTGATGTCATCAGTGATGTCATTTGAGATGTCATCAGTGATGTCATTTGAGATGTCATCAGTGATGTCATCAGTGATGTCACTAACCATGTCATGAATGATGTAATATGTGACATCATCAGCAGTGGATTGCGGGTGCGCGATATATAGTTAGCGCATCTAACTATATATGGAATTTCAATGGTTTTATGCGAGTAAAATAAGGTTTTGTAAATGCAAATTCCTAACTATATATGTTCTTTAACCAATGGTTTTTTCATTGAATTTTAAAGGTTTTGTAAATGCAAATTCCTAACTATATATGGTCTATAACCTATGGTTTTTTCATTGAATTTCAATGGTTTTTTAAAAGCTAATATCTGTAGCTGTAAAATGTATTCTCCTTTAAATCTTGAAATATATTTTTCATGTACTTTAGACAATTTTTATAAAACATTTTTTTTTGTTTCGCTCCCAGTCCGCGAACCGGTCTGCTTCCCGTTAGCTCAATTTAAAGCCGCGGCTTAGTACGCGAACCGGTAAACGTTCCGTTAGCGTAACTGTTACGTTCGCATGACGTTTTGCGTTATCGCGTAATACGTCATTGGACGCGCCAAGTTAGCGGACCCGGAAGTGGACCGGAAAGCGGAGCAAAGCGCGAAACGTAAATACAACAGGTCATGTGACTCGATAATAACACTTTTCATTGGTTCATTTCACTTTTGGTTTCCTAATGATGTAATACTTGGTCATGTGATGTAAAATTAACACTTTTCATTGGTTTAGAATTTTTCCTTCTCCCAAATGATGAAAACCCCTCCTTCTTTCCTCACTCTGACTTTCATCTTGGTGAGAGAAAGACCCCTTTTGATTCTTCAGCAATGGCTTCAATGGTTGCTTCAGCCAGTGTGCCCCCACCACCTCCTCCACCTCCTCATGGGAAGAAAAGACCACATACTTCACTAATTATAGAAGAGGAGGAAAATCAAGAAGAGGAGGAAGAAGAAGAAATTCCTGAGTTTTTGCCAGAAGAGCCCAGGAGATATAACAGGAAAGAAAATTACATTTGGCAATTTTTTAAATTTCCAGCTGACCAAAAAAAAGTCAATGCCAGATACGTCTTTTGCCGTATTTGCGGCGAACGTCTTTCCAGGGGCACTGACAAAAAGTACAGCTATGGGAATTATACAATGCACAGGCACATGGGTCGGTGGCACCCTAACAATTACAGCAATGCCCAGCTTCGCGACCAACAACAAAATCCCCCAGAAATGTCGAGAAGATCCGTTGTTCAGGAGGTATCGGGACCGGAGGCGAGGGAGGTGATCCCGAACATCCAAATCAACATGGGGGAAGTGAAGCAAGTCTGTGTGTGGTGCAACCAGACACTTTGCTACCGCGAAAGTAGCATTACCCTTATAATGAGAGCCATCAACAATCATGTGTGCCCAAAACGACCCAAGAAATAAATTCTTCTTTTTTTCGTTGCTCCTGTTGAGCCCTTTTCACTGAATCATTTTTGTTTCCCCCCTACCCCCCAAAAAATAAAAAAAAATACAAAATGTTCAGAAAAAAACAAAAAAATATAAAAAATGTTCCAAAAAAAACAAACAAAAAAAAAAGTTCTTTTCAGAACTACCTCCCCATTATTAAAAAAAATTGGTTGAATTCTTTGAACTCTGCCAAGCTCTATTTCTATCAGTTCGCTCCCAGTTCGCACTCCGGTACGCGAACTTTGAGCGAACCAAAAAAACATTTTTTAAAAAAAGAACAGTAAGTATAAGGAAAGGAAACAGACAGTTATATTACAAAAAAGACAGCTATAGGGAGTAAAGAAAATATACTGTTACCCGCAATTCACTTCTGATCATGTCATATATTACATAATTTTTGACATGGTCAGTGACATCTTCAGCAGTGGATTGCGAGTAACAGTTTTTTTTGTTTACTTCCTATAGCTGTCTTTCTTGTAACATAAATGTCTTTTCCTATCCTTATACTTACTGTTCTTGTTTTAAAATTTTTTGGAGATCATTCAGAAACAGTAACATTAATAGAGACAGAATTAGTGAATAATAATGACGAAGTATGAGAAGAGAGGGAGTGAGAAAAATACTGGAAGGAGTAGAAAAATTAAGTAATAGAGAAAGGAATGAGAGAAGTAGCAAACACAGGAAAGTAAAGATTAAAGAAATGAAGCAGTAGAACTAATAGATGTTAAATGTGATAGATTAAATGATTGATTGAGGGTGACGATAAGGTATGTCCTCTCTAAAAGTTTGTTTAAGGTGAACCGTACTCTGGGTTGCATATCAAATTTATGCTTGTTGAAGAATACAGAGGAGATAATAGATGTGAAGACCTACCATTGTAGTAAAACATGCCCACTTATTACATCATTCATTACATAGTCAGTGACATCATCAGCAGTGGAATGCGGGTTATAAAAGTAGAAAACATTTACCTTATAATTCTTGATAACTTTTAAAGAAAATTTTTCATATATTCAATCTGTAAATGAGAGAACAAACATTTCCAAAAATATTAAAACATGTATTTAAAAATTAGAAAAAAGAAGGGAAAAGGTTCAAGAAGAAACAGTTTTTAAACAACTTTGACACTTACAGAAACCTCTACTTCTCTATGACCCGTACACAATCCTAAAGATATTTACTTTAAACAAACAGTATCTTTATGCTGATGAAATGAGGCCTATTTAGAAACATGATGCTTCTTTTGCATTGCTTATGTCTCACAATAGTGATGCAATAACAGCGCAAAAGAGATGTAAAACCATCATAAAATTGTGTCTAACATTTTAAATGATCGTTTCAGGATGCAAATAAGATGTGTGCTTTCAAGAGCTTTCTTAGAGGTGAGGCCTATTTCTTTTTTTTTTAAAAAAACAGTACCCAGAAGTACAGCACTGTAAGCATTAGAATTGACACTTACAGAAGACTCACTTTTTCCATATCTACCTCACATTTCTAAATGTATATCATAAGTACAAAAAGCAGAACATTAATTATACATGTTAAATGGTTTATTTTTGCTGTTCTCAGAATGTATCAAATTTCACTTAAATCAGTGATTTGAAGGTATTCATCATGTAACAGCGGGGAAAAAAAACACAATCAAAATGATTGTGTTTAAAAAACCCATACAACCTAAGAAATCTGATTTCAAAACTCCTTAAAATTAACTTACTTTCAATGACGTCGAAGGATCTCCTATGAAGAGCGTCCACTCTGTTGTGCTATAAATATTTTCAGCCCGCCACTTTCTGAAAGAAAACCTCCATCATTTCGAAAAATATGTTACATACAAGAAAAGACTTCTCACATTCTATCACATGTTTCCACTAGGCCAAATCATGTTGCAGCGAGTCGCAACTCTTGTAATTCTTCCAATCAAATCCCGTCATTTTCTATTTTCGCATCTTTCAAAAAGAAAACATTTGAGATTATTTTCACAATCCTGGACTACTAATATCTTACTCTTCTTTGTCACTCATGTTCTCCTTTTCCTATGACACTGATACTGCTTACTATGAATCAGACTTACTTGCATATATATTTATATAGTTGGATTTTAAAATTGACATTATAATTAAAAGTTTTGGACCAATAATCTAGACAGCATTGCAGACTTACATTCCCTCTACTTGATGAACAATTTCCAATTCCTCACAGGAAATCCCAAAATTCTTTCTTTAAAATTTTGGTTTTAAAAACACCAGGTAAGAATTTTTAAGGTCAAACGGCAATTTTTTTTTGAAAGTTACAACAGAATCATTGCAGAATGACCAGCCGTTTCGAGACTTTAAGTAAGCTGTATAATGTCCTGATGTTGTTGAAGGACCATCGTGATAGATAATTGCTACAGTTACAAAAGTCCTCCCTGATATTGACAGCTGAGAAGCCACAAATTTTTTTTTAAAGTTGACAATTTTGATCCATCAGGCTTACATCGTTGGATCATTAAAATGACATACTGGCCATATCTACGTATAAATAATGTTGACATCATATCACATTTACATTGGCTACACTCCATGTTGTGATCCGCTGCATTTACTAGCTTATTAAAGGACACTGATTTACTGTCTGGCAAAGTTAAATATATAAATCTTTCTGAGTCTACACTAGTAGTACTTGATACCATACAGTTCTCGCAGTCATGCTGCCATTGATAAGAAAGCCCAAACAGGTGATCTACATCTACACCCTCATCTTGCAATACATCAAGCATATACATTAAAAACTCCTGACAATCTTGCTGATTATTTTCAGAGAAGTCTGTTTGACCTGAACATTCATCTAACAGATAACGAACTTCAGACACACTTTCTACTTTTGTTCGATCAGTGCTACATTTCTCGAAAACAGAATTCAACAAACAGCATAAAATTTGTTCTGAATTCAACAGAATCTGTTCTTTTAAACTCTCTAGTGAAAAGAGAACATTAACCACTACATTTACATAGCAGTTGACACCAGAACTGTTTTCAAATTGAAAACCAACAACATCTTCAACAGAATCCACTTTCTTTCTGCTAACAATTTTCGGTTCATTGACTTTTAGTCTTTTTGCAACAACCTACCTACTATTACTGATATTTCTACGTTTCCGGCCTACCACACGTTTCTCAAACAAAGGATATTGAGGCAAATGTGGCGCATACTCTCTTCTTAACCTATTGTATTCCTTAACACAATCTAGATCCGCACAAATGTTTGTGACATCACAGTCAATCAAGTACAATCCCGATAAAGTTCTAACTCGTGACAATGCCACATATGCCATACCCTCCTTGAACACAGAACTGCCAATATTCACCAATGCACTGTCTACACTTAAACCTTGCGATTTATGGATTGTCACCGCATATGCCAAGCAAACAGGAAACTGTTTACGGCGAACATATAAGTCTTTAACAAGCAAAAACCTAGCAGAGCAACAACCAATTTGCTGTACTTCCTCAATGCCATCAAATTTAATTCTTAAAAATTCTATTCCATCTCTATTTCTGTATTTCTCAAAATCAACAACATTACCCATTGATCCATTTACCAGACCTCTTTCTACATGTAAATTCCTTCTCAAAATGATTCGGCAATTTAAACACACATTCAAAGTCTTTTCAAAACCCGCTGTTTTAGATATAGTCTTCTCTAATGAATCCAATTTTGATTTCAAATTGTCTGACAAAATAATTGTTGATCCCATATGCTCTAATTTGTCGATAGCTTCAAGTTTCACAATCTCTTGCTTTTCTAAATTCAACATTTTGTTGTTGAAGATGGCACATTCTGCAAGAGTTGGCATCAAACATATCCCGGATTTCTTCTCAGTAATTTTCTTAAAAATATTCTCAGGCACAATCTCTTGTTTGGGATATAAATTTGACAGTAATCGTGCATTTAAAGCTTCTTTCCCATGCTCGGTCACTTTTCCAATTCTAATATCTTGTAGAATATTCTTGTAATCTTCATCCTTTGCTTGACGCATATTTTCATGCAGTTCAGCATAATTGAAGTTTAACCATATATTGACGTTGCCAATGCTCCCTAGGCACTTCCTGGTATCTTCATGCGTGAGTATTTTGAACACAGGTTGACCTTTTACTGGTGTCAGCTGCAGAAGATCTCTGAAAACAATGATGTGTTTGCCACCAAATAACACATCATATTCAGTTTTAAGTACTTCTTGCATTCTCAAATGCACAAAGGCAAGCATGACATTGGAAACCATGCTTACTTCGTCAATGATAAGTAGTTTCATTTTCCTCAAGACTCTTGAAACTTCACAGCAAGCATCCCCAGATAACTTGTTGTATTGTAATTTGTTGTCATGCTCCACCGGCAGCATCAGTAGACGATGCAAAGTAATACCTTTAATGTTATGTGCTGCCAGTCCAGTAGGAGCGGTGACAACACAAGACAGCGATGACTCAGTCCTTTCCTGCAAATAACAAGAGATTGCTTTAATGAGGAAACTTTTTCCAGTTCCCGCTTCTCCACTCACGTACAGTCGGACAGGCTTCAACGATGTACATGAGCACTCGTTCTTCTCATGACTTAATCCGTGCTCAATTTCCTTGGTAACTTCATCATATATTTTCCTCTGCTCAACGTTGAGTTGTTTTTCCAAGTCTTCTAAGGTAACTGAATCCTCCTGAGCATGTGCCATGGCTCTTTCTACTTCATTCATAGCAGTGGCAGCTTCATTTTCGATAATAGGTCCTCCAAGTGGATCTTGACTCAATGAAACAGAACTCTGACTGTCCTGAGAACTGTCTCTGGCAATCTCGGCTGCAATCGTTGCTTCCTGCTCAATTTCCAAAGTTAGCATTTCTTGATATTTAGAAAAAGCAGGACATTCTATGGACTCCTTGGCTGCATTGAAAGAGTCTTCGTAACAGAGGAAATCTCCAAGCAGTTCCTCTTCTGCACGCCAAGGCTTGAAAAGTTGCAAAAGTGCTAAATAAAAAAACTCCTTTTTTTCTGGAGATTCACCACTCAATTTTCGATGGTTTACTAATTGGCATTTTCTTTGCTTGACCAGGCATCCCTCACTTCCAATTACAGCATACACTCCTTTCTCAATATCTTCTTTGATGTTCCTCTTGAATATATAATTTTGGAGAACCTCATATAGACAAACATTTTCAAGGTGACTGCTTCGATTTGGATAATATGTATCCAACATGTTGGTCTTCAAAATGTCGGTACTGTTTGGTTCCTTTTCTGCCAAATACTCAATTTCCCGGACAGGTTTTAGAACTCGATTTCGCGTTGCAGCAAGACCAAGACTCGCCCAAACGAGACTCCTGGATTTGGCATAGAGACTTGCTGAAGACAATCGATCAGAACATTCGTAAGCTCCGATTTCTCGATGCAACAACATCTTCAGACTGAAACTGTACAACTTCTTGCTGAGGCTCTTTTCATGGGAAATGTCCTCCCACATATCCTTCAGTTCGGTCTTTTCTTTTTTGGTGATGTAAGATGTCACATACCGAGCCACAGCCATACAGTTGTCAGCCACAAACTGTATATCCATGTTAGCATTCCACATGGACAAAATCACTGGGTTGTAGTCATTGATGTACTTGGACTCTTCGTTCCTTTTCAAATTGTATGTATTCTTGGGTGATTTCCTCGTCACATTATGTCGCAGCGAAGACATCAAACTGTTCACTCTTCCTTTAGAAATCACCGGTCGTGGAAAGTTGAAACGACATTTGGTGTAGAACTTGTCCTTGTTTCTGAATTTACGACGACAGTACTTTCCACAACGATGGCTTTGGAAACGTAGAACTTGTTCTCTTAGGCTTTTCTTCTCCGTTGCGTTTGGAACAGCACACGTAGAATACTGTTCTATGAAATTCATCACTAAGTCATCCGGATCTGTTCCAAATTTAGGTGCATCCTTGATCCACAACAACATATGTATATGAGGGGCACCTCTTGCTTGGTACTCCTTTCTCCAGAAGAAATCCAACACCTCTCCAAGAGGTGGATTCTTTTTATTTGTGATGAAAGACATCATAGCTTCAAATCTATGATTGAAGTACCTGCATACATTCACTGGATCCAAAGAACACAGTTCTCCAGGTGTCTTGAATTCAATGTTTTCAATATTTCCATTTGCCTCTCGTAGAAATTCAAGTAAGTCTTCCCAGCCATACTCGGCACAGCTCAGAGTGAGGAACCATGTTGGAGTTCCTAAGTTCCTCAGCATACATTTTAAATCACCATGACGACGGTACCAGTACTCATTAGTACCACGCTGACACGCCATGAGATTAATTAAGTGAGAATCCAAAATACTGTCTTGGACATTGACTTTATGCATAAAGTCACTTGCCGAGATGTTTCGCATCTGTATACCACTTTTTAAAATGTGGTTCACTGCATATGACAGTCCTGACAGATCGCTTTCAAACAAGAGATGAAACAAATAGGGAATGCATTGACGAAACCTAGGATCTTCTGCATACAATCGTAAAGTCCGGTATTCAGACGCAGGAATTTGATGAGGTCGCTCATCATATCTTCCTCCTTGACCTGTGGGAAATAGCTGTGGGAAACACCGAGCTTCCAAACTTTCCTCCCAAACACTAATGGGACTCCCTTTGGCTTGTTTCATTTGAAACAATTCAATTGCATTCCCCATGACTTCCTTGGAATGCAAAGGATGAACACTATAATGTTCATATATTTCTTCACTATTAGACACCTCTACTTTCTCAATTTGGCCAGCACACAAAACGCTATCCTCTTCATCACTTACTTCCTCTTCTGCAACATATACATTCTTATAGTACTTATTATTTTTCTTCAAATACAAAGTTGCATTTTTCACTTTCCTAACATCCACTAAATCTTGCCATATTTTCTTATTCTTTGTCGGAACCCCATTAACCAAGATAACCAGAGGTTCCTCTTCCACTTTCTCAACTCCAATTGTGTTAATGTTTTTGTTCAAATCTAGAGGCAAATAAACAACTCTTCCCTTTAATCCTCTCTGTAAATCTGCTGGAGGCAACTTCCCTGTCTTTGGCTCCATTCTTACAATAGCCTGAAAGGGATGGATACTTTGAATCAAAATAGATTCATAAGTATTTAAATCCTTCAATTCTGAAGGAATCTCAACCAATTCCAGATTATTATGAACCGCCCTAGCAGGCATCTGGTTTTGATTTAATTTATTACAACAATAAGTACACACACGTTGGTCCACTCCCAAATCAAAACAATTTTCTACCATCAAGTATGTGGCAAAATCCTTCCATTCACTATTATTTTCCCTTTCACTTTTTGCATATAAATCCACTAACTTAGTCTGATTCTTATAATAAGTGCGTCGACAACATACACAAGTGAAATTAGGCCTCTCACTTGATTTCATCTGAAACGTGGCAATTTCCTTCTGAAAATAATCTGTACTGGAAACCTGTACATTATCTTCAACATTACCCTCTACTTCAGGGTCAATTTGAACATTCTCATGTTTACTACCAAAGTAACAAAACTCAATTTCTTCACAAATATTCTTCACATCTATTTCAGAACCATGCAAAATAGCAGCACATAATTGTTTAAGCATAATTGCTGGACTCTTAGCATAATACAACATTCTCACTAATTTTCTCACTTTATTATGATGCACTGCTAGCATCCTGAAATGATGAAAAACACTCTGGCATACTCTCCTGGAAAGACAAGCCAGTGAATGACCACGCAAACCTGTCATTTGTCTCACTCTGCAAGGATCTAAATCTTGCAACAACTTCATTTTCTGCTTCAAACTTTTCTTATTAAATGTCCGTATAAAATCACAAAGCAAATTGATGGAAACCTGTCGCACACTGCAAATAGAACTACACTTCCAAATGTACACAGGACCCTTAGGACGTCTTCCTAAAACCTCATCACTTAGCGCCTCTTCTGTCTCTGTTGTCACAAGTTGTTCTTTTTCAACTGGACAACCATCCTTCACTTCATAAGCTCGACCACTGGTGTCAACTGCAAACACCAAATCATTATCCTGAAAATAACTCTCCTCATTAAAAAATGCCTCACAACTTGAACTATGCATCCATTCTCCGGAAAAAACTTCACAAAAGTTAGTACGATTTACTACTCTCTTCCATCTACTTTTTGTTTTGAAATCAGAAATTACCTTGCTTAGTTTCCTAATTCTATTGATTACCAAAATAAACAACTTTCGCTTAATTTCAAAAGCATGATCAATAATTTTCTCTACATTTTTCTTCTTCTTATAAAATGCCGCTTTCTGTTGGCCTTTTTTTTAAATATTTTTCAATAAATTAACTATTATCCTGTTACGGAACATTCGATTTTGAATGTCCCTAAACTGTTGTTTCCTTCTACTATCATGCACAGAGTTATCTCTTCCTCTACCAGTAACATTTGTGATGGGTCTCTCCTTTCCATTTAAATTGCTTTTATTTTTGTGGACTGAAACATTTTTTGGAGAAAAACTTTTTTTACTACAAATATTTCTTAAGAATGATTTCGTGCTCTTACCCGGACCTTTCTTGGTGTTTTGACAAGTATTTGGGGAAGAGGACTGCTGCAATAAAACATCATCCTGCTGTCTTTGACGTTTTCTAGCCTTTCTAATTCTATTTTTTGTAGGCATTTTCCAAACTATGAAAGAATCTGCAGTTGAATCTGTGGAAAAATCTAATAAAAAATGTTATTAACCACTATTACCAAACAGTAAATGAATAACAGTCATCTAAAACTTAATGCCCTACTAATTATTTAACATAGCAAATGTTTTCCACCAGCACTGCATCACAAAAATGACACTCAATGGTACAAAACAGGCATAGAACAATCATAAATCACTCCCTAATATTTTAAATGATTAATTCAGGATGACGATAAGATGTAGCCTATCTAAAGGTTTGTTTAGGCCCAGATCTTTAGACTGGGGTGAATGTGTGTCATTGATCCACATTCAGTCCATCACCTGTTTTGTTTATTTGAGGTGAGGCCAACACATGGTTGCAGATAAGATTTTCACTGAAAAAAACCAAGGTAAAAAAACATGTGAAGGCCTACCAATGAAGTAAATCATTAAATGAAAACCAATACATTTCTGGAAATATGCACTGCTAGTGCTTCATAAGTTGTTTTGGGTCATATTTATAAGGCATTTGAGTGTCTATTATGCTATTTTACGTTCTTCATGGTGCAAATTTCTTGTAAATACGCTCCCACTTGCGGTTGGCAAATTTAGATTTTGATTATGGGAGTTACATAGGCATGTTAATAATTTCCCAAAAATGGTGTATGACCCCAAACAACCTTTGAAGCAAATGCTCTTAGCCATGTTATCCACCTCCCATTGGATAACATGGCTAAGAACTGCTCGCAAATGCGAAAAAAAACGGCCGCAATGCATGAATATCGCTGAAAAGTCAGCGATATTCATGCATTTTCCAGCAAATGCTCTTAGCCATGTTATCCACTTCCTATTAAATAACATGGCTAAGAACTGCTCAGGGCCCCATGAGGAACGCTTTCCATTTAAAAAGGTAAACATAACATCAAAGACATTAAAATGCCTTCTAAATATGACCCCAAACAACCTATGAAGCTCTAACAGTACATATCCAGAAATTTAATTGATTTCAAAATTCGTTTTTAAACACAGCATATAAATCAATTGTATACCTGCATTCATGAAGAAATGACTAAAAATGTCCTTGAGACACAAGAAAGTGTTTTCTGGAATGCCCTAGCACCATTTTTGGGACACTATTAACATGGCTAGGTAACTCCCATAATCAAAATCTAAATTTGCCAAGCGCAAGTGGGAGCGTATTTACAAGACACTTGCCCCATGAGGAACGCTTTCCATTTAAAAAGGTAAACATAACATCAAAGACACTAAAATGCCTTCTAAATATGACCCCAAACAACCTATGAAGCTCTAACAGTACATATCAAGAAATGTAATTGTTTATCGCAAATGCGATTAAAAACGGCCGCAATGCATGAATATCGCTGAAAAGTCAACGATATTCATGCATTATCCAGCAAATGCTCTTAGCCATGTTATCCACCTCCCATTGGATAACATGGCTAAGAACTGCTCGCAAATGCGAAAAAAAACGGCCGCAATGCATGAATATCGCTAAAAAGTCAGCGATATTCATGCATTTTCCCGCAAATGCTCTTAGCCATGTTATCCACTTCCCATTAAATAACATGGCTAAGAACTGCTCAGGGCCCCATGAGGAACGCTTTCCATTTAAAAAGGTAAACATAACATCAAAGACACTAAAATGCCTTCTAAATATGACCCCAAACAACCTATGAAGCTCTAACAGTACATATCCAGAAATTTAATTGATTTCAAAATTCGTTTTTAAACACAGCATATAAATCAATTGTATACCTGCATTCATGAAGAAATGACTAAAAATGTCCTTGAGACACATGAAAGTGTTTTCTGGAATGCCCTAGCACCATTTTTGGGACACTATTAACATGGCTAGGTAACTCCCATAATCAAAATCTAAATTTGCCAAGCGCAAGTGGGAGCGTATTTACAAGACACTTGCCCCATGAGGAACGCTTTCCATTTAAAAAGGTAAACATAACATCAAAGACACTAAAATGCCTTCTAAATATGACCCCAAAAAACCTATGAAGCTCTAACAGTACATATCAAGAAATGTAATTGATTTGAAAATTCGTTTTTAAACACAGCATATAAATCAATTGTATACCTGCATTCAAGAGGAAAGGACTGAAAATGTCCTAGAGACACAGAAAAGCGTTTTCTTCAATGCCCTACCACCATTGTTTGGACATTATTAACATGGCTATGTAACTCCCATAATCAAAATCTAAATTTGCAAAGCACAAGTGGGAGCGTATTTACAAGACACTTGCCCCATGAGGAACACTTTCCATTTTAAAAGGAAAACATAACATCAAAGACACTCAAATGCCTTATAAATATGGCCCAAAACAACCTATGAAGCTCTAGCAGTACATATCCAGAAATGTAATTGATTTCTAAAATCGTTTTTAAAAACAACATATCTGTTTCAGCTTACATAACAGACCATGGAATGGGCTCCATGTACCACAATAACTTGTGTTACTGCATGCCAGAATGCTACACCGAATATGCAATTACAATTTCTCAAAGAAACTAATTCTATTAGTATATCACTAGAGACAAAACCACATTTTAAAAACACAGCTTTCTTCATCATTTTCTCCTTAAATCATACTATTCTCTATCTAAATTAAATAAATCTTTTCTCACCTTAGCAAATATTTTTTGAGTTTTGAAAACAGTCTCAGAAATACACCAAATTGTCTTCAGCAGAAGAAAAAGGATGCACTCCAAAGGCTGCAGCTATTGAAAGCACAGAAATACAGATATTCATTTCACATATCTCTCATATTAGCCAATCATAACTCTTCCCTCACTTTTTTCAAATCAAAACCCTTCCCCCCTCTGCCCTCTCTGCCTTTTTTCCATAGCAACCACCTCCTGGAAGACCTCTCATGTTTGCAAATTCACACAACAATGTTTCAATTGAACTCTGAACTCTCAGTGCACCTGCGTATCCAGTGCAATCTTTCATTAAATGTTTCTTCCTTGACCATTCAAATTACATGTTTCAAAGAACACATCCATGCACCCTAACTTTCTGTTTTCAGAAATGGAAATGCACCAATCACTGCTAATGATTCATTAGCATTGCAAATCCACATTTTTTTTTCTTTAGAAACTCCTACTGTTTCAACTGCCCTTTCATTACCACACTTCATCTGACTGCAGAACAACCTTCTCCCACCATGTTTAAGGTCTGGATTGTTGGACATAGTTACATCCACTGGGCTCAAAGGTATGCTGAGAACAGAAATTTACCTAACCTCAATTTACAAGATGTGGAAATTAAGTGGTTGGGCCAAAGAGGATTAAAATGTCACCAATTGATACCATTGGTGAAAACCTTTATGCATTTGCCAAAACCTGACCTGTTAATAGTGCACTGTGGAGGTAATGATTTGGGCACTTTGACAGGGGTAGGTCTGGAAATGCTTTTAAAGGACACCTTTGAGCAATTAATGGCACTTTTTCCTCAAACTGCCTTGGTATATTCCAATATATGCCAAAGACAGAAATGGAGGTGGTCCAACCAATTTTCTCCACAAATTGAGAAAGCGAGGAAGCATGTAAACAAATCTGTTTCAGCTTTCATGAGAGACCATGGAATGGGCTCTCTGTACAACAATAACTTGCGTTACTACATGCAAGATATCTACAGAGGAGATGGAGTTCACTTCTCAGATGAGGGCAACAGAATTTTCATTCTGAATTTAAGACTGTGCATTGGTACCTACTTATAAGTACCTAAATGTACCATAAACCCAAAAGCTCTTCTCAGAGCTACCCTTTATCTGATCACACACTTTTATTATTTTTTTTCTAACTTTTTTTCTGTAATTTTCAACAAACTACGCTCAAAGAGCGCTATCCGGTACCCGAACTGGAAGCTAACCGCGCAAAATTTCAAAAAAAAAGTTTTTTCTTCGCACATATAGTCCTCCTCAGCCACCCTCAGAAAACGTAGGGGGGCAAAATACTTGTACCATGCCCCCTTCTACCCATTCAGAACATTATTTACCCTCCATTTTATACCTTGATTCGACCGAAACACAAAATGGTGGACTCCCGTTACGCTCCTAGTTCGCGGACCGGACCGCTTCCCGGGAAGCGGTCCAAAAAAAAAGGTGGGAAAGTAATTTACAGAAAAACGACTAGAGACACTCTCACCAAATATAAATTAGCTCATACTACATAACAATCCCTTTCATTCTCACAAATTTGATTGAAATTTCATTTAGCCATTTAGCCTGTAGACCTCTCCAAGTATCGTGAGGTAAAATACTTCACAAAACACATCTGAACTGTTGGAATTGACAACCAATGAAAATGTTACTTTCATTTTCTACTTTTATTACCTGACATTTGATTGGTTATATACCTGTATATATATAAAGGAAGAGAAGGAAACACAGCCATTTTGACTACTACTTCTTGTTGTACCTCACATTTCAATAGCTTCAAAAAACTTCAACTTCTTTGTGAAGGTAAGTTATAATTTTTAAAAATGAAATATATTGTGCACTATAACTTAATATAGTAGACTTTTTCTGCTAGATATACACTATCCCTCTGTAGTAGTAATGTATTTAGATAGACTTCTCTGTTATAGTTATGAATGGAGTTAGGCTTGTCTTGGTTAAATCACATACACTTTTTTATAGTCCTATTTCCACTCTGATACTATACACTGCCAAAAGATAAATTCACTGATAAAAACTGCCTATCTAAAATTAATCCCAACAGTGCCCTATCTCTACTAATATATATTTTTTTAATCCAAATTTCAGGCAAAATGGAAGGCGAGCAGCAAGTTTCTTTTGAGATGGACCTGCAAGAGAGCAGCCAGGAATTGATTGAACAAATTGACATGGAATTTATGGATGAAAGCTTGGATAATGAACTGCTGCAATGTGTCCAAGCAGTAGATGCCCTCCTTGCAAATGAGGACATTTTACAACCTCACAGATTGCAAACAATATTTCAAGAAAATAATGACATTTCAGACACTGAAATGTTAGAAAGTTTAATAAATTATGAAAAACAATCAAAATAAAAAAAAACTTTAAAAAAAAGAAAACAAAAAAAAACAACAAAAACAACAAACAATTAACATACAGTATTTGAAAAGTGTATCATTCTATTATCCTTATAGTACGCTGCCTAGAACGCTTTCCGGTTCGCGTACTAGGCGCTAACCACGCAAAAAAAAAAAAAAAATTTTTTTTGACCCTCCTGGGCCCTTTTAAAACCTCCACATAAAACCTAGGGGGTCAATGAGGATCTACTATGCCCCCTTATGGTAATTTCCCCCTTTGTTTTGGCCTCCTCTTGTCTCTCGATCCTACCGAGAGACAAGATGGCGGCTGCACCGGACTGTTTAGAATGTTGACAGACACCGAAGAGCCAATCAGCTTTCCGTGCGCAAAGTTCCGTAACGCGAAAAGTACGCGAACCGGATCGCTGCCCGGAGCGCTGTTACAGATATATATCTTGATTTAAACGTTAATTTCTCAAAATCCACTGAAGCACATATATTGAGACCTAGCAAAGGCACATCGGGCTAACAGTCCCTACAATTTTGCCAAGTTTCGTGGAAATCCATTCAGCCGTTTGGGCTAAAAGTGAGTCCAACCGCCCTATGGAAATTAACATGGGAAAAACGCGTTTTGGGACCCCCCTTTTTTCTCGGCCCCCCCTTGACGACCCCCCCCCCCAAATTTTTAGGGGCTGCTCAGAAACAAAATGTGCCATTTTCCTGAAAATTTCAGCCAATTCCGTCCACAAACACCAAAGTTATTAGACATAGAATTTTCAGAAATCCCATAGGGAAAAAATCCTAACTATATATACCTACTGGCGACCGCCAGTAGGTAATATATATATATATATATATATATATATATATATATTACCTACTGGCGGTCGCCAGTAGGTAGTCATAGTTAGGATTGTTTTCCATAGGAAATCCTCAACATTCTATTTGGAATAACTTTGGCCCTGGTTGAAGAATCTTAGCGAATTTCTTATAGAAGATGGCTCGGTACGCTGCGCTACTTCCCTGAAAGTTTGGGGGGGATTGGTCAAGTGGGGGCTGAGATATAAGGGGGGTCCCAAAACGTGTTTTCTACGTGTTATTTTCCATAGGACCTTTAGACTCGGCTACAGGTCGAACGGCTGAATGGATTTATAAGAAATTTGGCAAAACTGTAGAGTCCGGTTCGCAGATTACGCTTTTTTTGGAATGGTGTAAATCCGTTCAGTAGTTGTTGAGAAAATTAAAGTTAAAGTCAATTATATATCTATAGGCACGCACGCGTGCGCGCACTCGAGCGGCTGCGCGTGAGCGGAATTTTTTTTTGCTGCGTGACGTCTGTTAACGTTCGATTCGAAGGAAATCAGGAAGTTTTGTCCGCCATTTTGTCACTGCGAGTAAATATATTGTTCATTTCAAAGCGTTGAAACATGGAAAGGGGAGAAGGTAGAGATTGTTTTGCTGCGTAGCTTTTCTCGGGGTGTGCAGTAAGGTCATTAAACGCAAAAAGATATAATTTTTTCCCGAAAAAAAATACGGGGTGCGCGCACCCGGTCGCGCACACCTATTTACAAGAGTGTGAAAATGGAGATGAATCAGAAGTTTGAGTGGTTAGATATAAGGTGGCTCTGAAAAGAGCCCTTGTGTTAATTGAGTGTTTTCTGCATTTATAAGTAAGTACCGATGCAGAGCCTGATGTTGCAGAGGAAGATTCTGTTTCCCTCATTCGTGAAATGAACACCGTCTCTCCTATAGACGTCTTGCATGTGGTATCGCAAGTTGTTGTGGTAAATAGAACCCATGCTATAATCTCTGAGGAAAGCAGAAACAGATTTATTTACATGTCTCCTTGCTTTCTCAAATTGTGCACAATGTTGATTGGACCAATTCCATTTCTGTCTTTGGCATATATTGGAATATACCAAGGCAGATCGAGGAAAAAGTGTCATCAATTGTCGAAAGGTGTCTTTTAGAAGCATTTCCAGACCTACCCCAGTGATTGTGCCTAGATCGTTCCCACCACAGTGCACAATTATAAGGTCTGGTTCTGGGAGATGCATAAAAGTTTTCACCAATGGAATCAATTGGTGACATTTCAATCCTCTTTTGGCAATCCATGTGATGTGTACATTTGGTAAGCCGAGGTTGCAAATTCGTCTGCTTACTGCATATTTTTCACTCCAGTGAATATAACTGTGTCCTATTAGCCAGACCTTCATTTTCAAGGGATTTGTAGTCGTCCTCCGATCGGTTCTGGAAGTGGAATGGGAGTTAGAAGTTGAAATTCTAAATAAAGAAAAAGGAAGAGGCTGGGTGTGGTTAAAAAAATAAAAATGATTGGTTGATTGTAATAAGTGGAGATTGAACAGTACGTTGCATGTTAATGTTTATGTTAAACGAAAAGTACTATTGGGTGTGAAAAAACAAGACATGTAACAGAGCTGTGGATTGGCAGGTGTTTCTGGAGGGAAAATAGTCTTCTTAGTTTGTTGTAGAACGTTGAGACATGAACTTTTGACCTGTGCCTTCAGCAAGGTGCAGAATGAGGTGTAACCATGGAAACAGCCGGAGATGGCAGCTGGTGATGGGTTCACTCTTTGGTGCCTCTGCATCTGTACTCTGTTCTGTGGTGGCAGGCGGAGAACTGTTTGTTATTGTGGAGATGAAAGGGTGATAAGGAGAGAAATACGACATAGCGTCTGGCCTGTAGAAGCGTGGGAGCAGTGATTAAGTCTGAGTGAAGCGGAACTGTGGCGGTGCTTGGTAACAGTAAAAAAATTTTTTTAACAGTGGTATAACTGTCTGTACGGTGCGCGACCTACTAAGAAAGAGTTCACGGCCCGTAATTGGCTTGCAGGTTCTAGTATCAGTAAGTGAGGTCGAGAAAAGAAAACATTCAGGACTTTATTTATGAAGGCCTTGCGCCACTGGTGCGTCACTTTTTCTCATTTTAAAAAATGACGCACCGGCGGCGCAAGGTCTTCATAAATAAGGTCCTCAGTGTCTACAGTTAAGGTTATGTGGAACCCATGAATAGTTTTTCAATATGAAATCATTTCAGTTGAGATTATGGATTAAAAGAGAAACCGTGAATATTTGAAATGTTTATTTAGAAATGTACTGTTTTAAAGGCAAATCATTATGTAATATGAGTACAGAAATTGCAAAAAACACAGTAATTGGTATTGTCAGTAGTACATGGAATACATGGAAATAAGCAGTTGAGATGCGAAATGGCGTTTACAGTTATAAAAAACTCGTTTAAAATTTACACATTAATTAGGGTACATGTAGCATATATTAGCGAGTTTTGCATCGAGTACGTTTGAAGTAACCTTACATAAGATATGCAATAGAATTGTTGAGATTAGACTGTAAAAAAATAAAGTTGAAAATCGAGTAGCTGAAGAAACAAATGTAGTCCACATAAAAGACCAAAATTTAAACAACACGAAATCATAATGTCCACTGTTAGTAAAGCCGATGGGTCTGTTCTTCAAAAGAAAATATGGAAAAGAATGTAAAGAATATAGGGAAGCAAAAGGAAATGAGGACGTCAATGGTTTGTATAAGAGTTATTGAAGCATTGTTTAGGCAAAATAGGTAGCTTCTGCTTGTAACAGGAAATCACTTTTATCATTTGAAAGTATGTCAGCTATCCAATGGAAAAGAGTAAAGCAGTACTCATGATCTGTTAAAATCGGAGCCTCTTTTATTATCACAGGGCAGCTCGGTGGGTTTTCGATGTAGTTCTCTGTTAGGAAAGAGTTAACCGTCCATTGTGTAGGCAAAGTAGGCGGCAAGTGCTTCTAACAGGAAATCACTGTTATCATCTGAAAACATGCCAGCCATCCAATTGAGAAGATCAAAGGAGCATTCATGATCTGTCATTATTGGAGCGTCTTTTACCATCATTGGGCAGCTCGGTGGGTTTTCGATGTAGCTCTCTGTTAGGAAATCTTGCGCCGCTGCAAATATATTCCAATGACCCAGAACTCCTTGTATCGCTGCAAAGGCCATAAACCCTCCGTTGTAACAAAGCTGTTCATGATCAAGTAACGGATTCATGAGGTGATTGTAATTCGGTTCAGGATGTACCAAGTTGCAGAGACATAAATCCAGGGCCCACGTGAAATCACAGCTCAGGCAATGAAATACAGGCTGCACACAGGTGAAATACGAATATCGAAATGATAATCGATATGAAGTATTCAAAGTTGAGAGTGCTAAGGTGCCGTAGTACAGAAGTATTCTCTGTCGAAATAGTTCTAAGTGGTCCGGCTCGTTTGCGAAGGCAGGAGGGACATCCATTTTGAATTTCCCAAGATGGTAAAGGAAACGGCGCAGCACTGCCGGTTGTATAGCAACTCCACAGAATTAGGTCGCCGGCTATGCAGTGGAGAGGAGCAGAATGACTTGATACATTTTCTAGGAGTCTAGTCACTTAAATATTGCTTAGTAGTTATCAAAAAAGTAGCTTTTCTTGAAGGTCACTTTTTTTTACATCAATGCTGTTTTCTGTGAATGTTAGCTAAGTGAAAGATATATGTGTGAGCAGATGCTACGTTAAGTTTTAAATGTGACAATGGAGCTCTTGTTCATGTCTTCCGATTCAAGGTCGGTATTCGCTGCCAAATGCAAATATCAAGAAACGCATGCGTGGGGTAGATAGTCTGCATTCTTAAAGGAAAGCAAATGGAGGGTTATTTTTACCGCGTTAGCATTGTCGTTTAAAAAGTTACATAGATTTTCATTATATGTTAAGAAAGTGTCACTGATGAAGACTGAAAATAAATCCTTATAAATAACAGGGACTGGTGTATTTTAGAAAAGGTGTGTAACATTACATGAATTGTAAAAAAAAAATAATGTAATTGAAAGTGTATGGTTTGAAAATGAAATGTAGAGGTTTATAGTTCGCGTTTTGAAAGCGGTTCTAGAGGGTCAGATGCATGATAGATTTATAAAAAATAGAACATGTTTTTCAATAGTATTATGGAAAAAATATGGGCCTTTATGTACTATTTAGATTATCTGCCTGTTGCCTACTCTTTGAGTTTTAGTAATCCTGTGTCTTCTAAGTTTTCCAGGGGCGGTTTGAGGTTCATGGTGGGCTTGGGCAGGGAGGGTAGGTTGGGGGTTTGTAATAGGGGGTCCGGGTGGGGTGGAGTGCGGAGTTTAGTGAAGAGTGAGGGGGGCGGGGGTTAGGGTGTTTGGTAATGGAGCAGAGTCAGAGGACGCCAAATTTCTGTTATGGGGTGCCACGGAAATATGTATTTATTCTCAGAGGTTTATTATATTAAGGATATATATTAACATGGTGGCTCTTGTGGTTTTGTGGTTCTGTGCAAGTGTATAATGCTGGCCCTGTAGTTTTTGTCTATGGACCTCATTACGACACAGGGGAGCCACGTTGCACAGTTGGAGATCAGAGACTTAGGAAATAAGTCTCTTATAATTAAGGGACGGAGTGTATATAGTGCTATTTACTACTCTGCCATGTGAACGATGTCGAATATTTCATAAGAGGAGGCTTTAAAAGTTTTTCGATAAATTGGTTTTCCAGGGAAGTGGGTGGAGTGTTCCGTGTAAATTGCAGAATAGAAACTAGTAAGAACCAATTGGAAGTGTTGTTTTAAAGTCACATGACTGCACATGCGTGTCTCGACGCCTGTACGCGATAGGTGGGTGCGCGCACCCGGATGCGCACTAAATTAAAGCGGCGAAAAAACATTTCATAATATGCTCTTGGAGCACGTTTTGGTAGAAAGAGTTAGTTCTGAAAAGAACTTTTTTTTTTTTTTTTTTTTTTTTTGGAAACAAGTGTTATGATGCTTTTGATTTCTTAAAGTTGCTACGACATTTTTCAGTATGTCATACTATCCAAATAAAGTGAAGAAATTTAACTTGTCTTGGAGCATTTATGACTCTCAATTTTGTGTTTAATTAGAATAAAGCTTTGCTCTCCGTATACAAGAAGTTTTCCACAGTTCGTGCATTTCATGTGCACGTTCGCCAGATATGGTTTCAAGTCCATTTCAGCACTCGATGGAGGTACAGGTCGTCCACCGGAAGATGTGCTGATGGTAATAGCGTGGCCTCCGTTTTTCTTGTCAAAGGTGGTCACTCATTTCCTTCAGATTCGGAAGATGAATGCGGAACGGTAGCCATTGCAGCGAAGTCTTCAGGAAGATGTTCGACGTTGTTCTCTCTTGAGAGTAGAAAAGAAAGTGATGGAAGTGGGTGGAGTGCTGCGTGTAAATTCCAGAATAGAAACTACCAAGAACCAATTGGAAGTGTTGTTTTGAAGTCACATGACTTTACATGTGAGTCTCAGGTCCTGTACGCGATAGGAGGGTGCGCGCACCCGGTCTTGCACTAAAATAAAGCGGCGAAAAAACATCTTCTAATATGCTCTTCGAGCATGTTTTGGTGGAAAGAGTTAGTTCTGAAAAGAACTTTTTTTTTTTTTTTTTTTGGGGGAAAGAAGTGTTATAATGCTTTCGATTTTTTAAAGTTGCTACGTCATTTTTCAGTATGTAATACTATGAAAATGAAGTGAAGAAATGTATCTTTTCTTGGGGCATTTGTGACTTTCAATTTTCAGTTTAATAAGAACGAGGCTCTGCTCTCCATACAAAAGAATTTTTCCACACTCGTTGCATTTCAAATGCACCTTCGCAAGATATGGTCTCAAGTCCATCTCAGCACTCGATGGAGATACAGGTCGTCCACCAGAAGATGTGCTGGCCACCTCTGATGGTAATAGCGTGGCCAGGGCTCTTGTCGATGCTTTTGCATAATGCTCAGGGTGCCTTTGTTTAACATGCCGCTGCATGGTGTGTATAGAAAAGGAATATTTTTTATCTGGATTTCCCCTTGAGAGCTCCGAATTGCATATCGTGCAGGTTACTTTTGGCGCATTCACTTTCTTTTGATCTTCAGGATAAGTAAAAAATTGCCAAATGAAAGATTCCTTTTTTCTTCTTAACGGTGGTCGCTCATTTCCTTCAGATTCGGAAGATGAATGCGGAAGGGCAGCCATTTCAGCAAAGTTTTCCGGAAGATGCTCGACGTTGTTGTCTCTTGAGAGTAGAAAAGATTGTGAGGAAAGTGGGTGGAGTGCTTCGTGTAAATTCCAGAACAGAAACTACTAAGGACCAATTGCAGGTGTTGTTTTCAAGTCACATGACTTTACATGCGCTTCTTAGGACGTGTAGGCGGTGACACTATCTAGTTACGAACGTGATTTCATACTTAGGAACTAGCATTCAAAAAACCTATGAAATTCACTGAAAAAACCATAGGTTTTACACACGTTATAGTTAGGAAATAGCATTTGAAAAACCTATGAAATTCACTGAAAAAACCATAGGTTTGACAACAGTTATAGTTAGCTGGAAATTTTACTGACATAAAACCAATGAAATTCCACGTTATAGTTAGTTGGACTCACTATAACTTGCGCGTGTAATGCACTGCTGATGACATTACATATTACATCACTCATGACATGGTCAGTGACATCACTCATGACATCACTGATGACAGACCTCCTTTAAGTGTAATGTAACCCTTAAAACACATTTTGGAAAATAGAAATTAACATTTTCAAAAAAATGGAGATACCCATACCAGTTACAACAACCAATTCAGTAATTCCACCATCTATATACACATTCTCTCATTCACCAACAGTTCTATATAGTCACTCATACATATACTCACTCATCATATGTAGTGATACACCTATACATCCTGTTACCCACCGACAGTCATCCAAAAGTTACTCACACACATACTCACACATGCAAATAAACTATTGAACATCCATTCATTTGCATATACAACTATACACACACTACCACTTTACGTCTAAGGAAACTTATACATACTTACTCTCTTAAACAATCACTTATAGAAACACATACTTATTTAAACAGGAACTCTTTCTATCTCTTAGTCTCACATATACTGACTTATATATATCAATACTCACATATACTAAATTAAAACATATCTTGTTACTAATAAAAACACTAGTGAGGCAGGCATTCACTCACTAACACACACATATACACACTCATCCACCCATACAGTCCTGTACATATGCTGTCTTCAAAAAACATAGAAACAGTGAGTCAGTCATTGATGGATCTATATAATAAGTAACACCCCCACCAAACCATAGAGACACTCATACTGATACTAAAAAAACATCTAATAACCCATATACACACACATGTAGGTACTCATCAACCCATGCAGCCATTTATACACAAAGTGAAACACTGATACATATATTTAAATATTTAAACATTACTCGTTAATATATGTATTCACTAAGATATACTTAATAAGCCAGTTAACCAATCATTTTAAAAAAAAAAAAACATCCATTTACACACTTATTTAAACATTTATTCTTCCATCGACCTTTACATATACATATATAAAACATATTTATTTTTCAGAAAGGCACATATTCACTGGATGGTGTCATCACTGATGTCATGAGTGATGTCACTGACCATGTCATGAGTGATGTAATATGTAATGTCATCAGCAGTGCATTACACGCGCAAGTTATAGTGAGTCCAACTAACTATAACGTGGAATTTCATTGGTTTTATGTCAGTAAAATTTCCAGCTAACCTATGGTTTTTTCAGTGAATATATATATATATATATATATATATATATATATATATATATATATATTCACTGAAAAAACCATAGGTTTCACACCAGTTATAGTTAGGAATTAGCATTTAAAAAACCTATTAAATTCACTGAAAAAACCATAGGTTTCACACCAGTTATAGTTAGCTGGAAATTTTACTGATATAAAACCATTGAAATTCCCACGTTATAGTTAGTCGGACTCACTATAACTTGCGCGTGCAATGCACTGCTGATGACGTCACATATTACATCACTCATGACATGGTCAGTGACATCACTCATGACATCACTGATGACACCATCCAGTGAATATGTGTCTTTCTGAAAAATAAATATTAGTGAGTTATGTTTAAATATTTAAATACATATATTAGTGTTTCACTTTGTGTATAAGTGGCTACATGTGTTGATAAGTAGCTACATGCGTATGTATATGGGTTATTTGATATTTTTATTAGTATTAGTATGAGTGTCTATATGGTTTGGTGGAGGTATTACTTAGCACATAGATGCATGAGTGACTGACTCTTTGTTTGTATGTGTTTTGAAGACAGCATATGTACAGGACTGTATGGGTGGATGAGTGTCTATATGTGTTTGTTAGTGAGTGAATGACTGTCTCACTAGTGTCTTTATCAGTAACTACATATGTTTTAATCTAGTATATATGAATATTGATGTATATAAGTGAGTATATGTGAGAGTAAGAGATTGTAAGATTTCCTGTTTAAATAAGTATGTGTTTCTATAAGTGATTGTTTAAGAGAATAAATATGTGTAATTTTCAATAGAAGTAAGGTGGAAGTGTGTGTATAACTCTATTTTCAAATAAATGGTTGTTCAATAGTTTATTTGCACGTGTGAATATGTGTGTGAGTAACTTTTGGATGAATGTCGGTGTGTAACAGAATGTATAGGTGTATCTCTTCATATGATGAGTGAGTATATGTATGAGTGACTATATAGAACTGTTGGTGAATGAGTGGATGAGTATATAGATAGTGGAAGTACAGAATTGCTTGTTGTAACTGATATAGGTATGTCCATTTTTTAAAAATTTCAGTTTCTATTTTTGAATATGTGTCTCAAGGGTTACTTTACACTGAGAGGAGGTCTGTCACTGTGTCACAAGGATGGTGTCATCAGTGATGTCATGAGTGATGTCACTGACCATGTCATGAGTGATGTAATATGTGACGTCATCAGCAGTGCATTGCACGCGCAAGTTATAGTGAGTCCGACTAACTATAACGTGGGAATTTCAATGGTTTTATATCAGTAAAATTTCCAGCTAACTATAACTGGTGTGAAACCTATGGTTTTTTCAGTGAATTTAATAGGTTTTTTAAATGCTAATTCCTAACTATAACTGGTGTGAAACCTATGGTTTTTTCAGTGAATTTCAAAGGTTTTTTAAATGCTAATTCCTAACTATAACTGGTGTGAAACCTATGGTTTTTTCAGTGTATTTCATAGGTTTTTTAAATGCTAATTCCTTTGTATATCGAGTTTCTAACCTTTTTTTTTTTTACAATTTGCTGTTTTTTTTAAGTATTCATTTTTTTTATAATTTTTTTTTTTTGCGCTCTGGGTGCGCGCTCGGGGAAGCTTTCAGCTAAGCTCTCCTGTAAGCTTCTCCGTGCGCTCATCTGAAAGCGCACCCAGAGCGCAACTGTCGTTCGTGAAAAAAAAATATGAATGAAAAGTTAATAATAATGCAAAACATTTCGTACCATACAAATAAAATTTGTTTTTTTTAATATGGAAAATGATTATGCATTTCTATTAAAGATTGATGACGTCACTTCGGCGCGCAACGTACGTGCCCTCGGAAGCGCATACGTGCGCGGCGCCTAAACGCACGCAAAAGCGCCTACGATCGCGCCACGTGTGCGCCCCGGAAGCGCCTACGATCGCGCTGCGTAAACGCACCCGGAAGTGCACCCGAGCGCGCATCGTAAGCGCGTCAGGTCATGTGACCCTAAAATAACACTTTTCATTGGTTGCTAACAGTTTTTTTTTACAATGAATGAAATCCCCACCCATTTCCTTCACTTCTTCTTTCACTTTTGTGACTGAAAGACCTGCCTTTTTTGCTGCTCCATATTCCTGGATTCATCATGGCTGCCAGATCATCCAGCAGTGAAGATGACTTCATTGATGAAGAGCCACCTACCCCAAAGGTGAAGGGACATTTCATTTGGAAATTCTTTAAATTCCCAGCAGACCAGAAGAAGGTGAATGCACCAAAAGTAGAGTGCAGGATCTGCAAAAAGGTCCTGTCACGGGGTAACCCCCAAAAAAAATACTCTTTTGGCAACTTCACTATGATTCGCCATGTGGAGACCAGGCACCCCCAGAATTTTGCCCGAGAAAGTGTCAGGGCTCTGGCACAGGAGGTTCCCAGAGGTGGGGCCTCTACATCAACAGGAGGAGCAACTTCTTCTGGAAGAGAACAATCTCAGGGGCAGGTAGCAAACATCCAACCTGCATTCAACCATGGGGTCGTCAGATGCAGATACTGCAATCAACTCCTCACCTATGGGGAGCAAAGTGTCCTGCTCATGGTTCGGGCATTAGAGAACCATCACTGCCCTTCCCACCCCTAATTTTTTTCTTTTCTTTTTGCTCCTGTTGAGCAGTTTCTATTCCCTGTTTTTGTTCCTCTTCAGTTAAAAGAAGAAAACCAAAAGTTCTTTTCAGAACTACCTCCAATTCTCATCAAAGAGCTATAATCTTAAAAAATGAAGAGTAAGTGAAATATAGTGCATTGATAATTGAAAGGAGAATGAGTAAGAAAGAACAGAAAGGTATGAGAGGTGAAAGGAAGTGAAGTAGGAGGACTGAAAGAAGGTGAGTGTTAGAAAAGAAATTTATGACACAGTGAATAAACTGGAGGCCTCATTTCTGAAAAGTGACGCATCGCTACGTGAAAATAGCGATGCGTCACTTATCTGGACGCACTCCTTATGACATTCCACATATGTCATATTTAATATATGACTAATCAATTCGCAAGGAGTTACAGATATGTCAGTATTTCTGACATATCTCTAAACACAAAAGTAACGCATTGCAGGAGTGCGTCACAAAAGTGACGCAACTCCAGTAATGTGTCCTTTCACATGGAAAAAGCACCATGTGAAAGGTTTGCTGTGAAGCAGGCGCAAGATTTTGGCGCAACTGCATCCTAAAAGTGACGCACTGCGTCATTATTACCAAGCTTTTTGCAAGGAACACCCCCTCTGCATGCATTATACCTGACACTATTTTTTAAAAAGTGACGCATCTAGGTACATGGGTCACTTTTTAAAACTCTGCGCCATATTGTATCTGCATCAGGTATAATGTATGCAGAGGGGGCAATCCGTCGCAAAAAGCTTGGTAATAACAACGTACTGAAATCTATGAGATTTCCCTGCGTCACTTTTAGGATGCTATTGCGTCAAAATTTTGCGCCGGCCTCGCATCACTTTTATGTTTACACATATGTCAGAAATACTGACGTATCTGTAACTCCTTGCAACATGATTCATCATACATTAAATATGACACATCTGGAATGTCATAAGGACTGTGTACAGAAAAGTGACGCATCACACCAGCAGTGTAATAAAATGTGCCTCGTTGCACTATATTTAAAGGATGCAACAGCATCCTAAAAGTGACGCAGTGAAATCTCAAACATTTCACTGCGTCGCTATTACAAAGCTTTTTGTGGGGGAACACCCCCTCTGCATGCATTATACCTCACGCAGATATAATGTGGCGCTTGATTTTAAAAAGTGACCCATCTACCTAGATACCTCACTTTTTAAATATAACGCAACGCAACACATTTTTTTACACTACTGGTGCAATGCGTCACTTTTCTGTGCGCACTCCTTATGACATTCCAAGTAACGCATTGCTGGAGTGCGTCACAAAAGTGACGCAACTCCAGTAATGTGTCCTTTCAAATGGGGAAAGCAGCATATGAAAGGTCTTGCCTCAGTCTAACACCTGCTGTAAAGCAGGCACAAGATTTTGACGCAACAGCATCCTAAAACTGACGCAGTGAAATCTCAAAGATTTCACTGCGTCGCTATTACAAAGCTTTTTGCGGGAGAACACCCCCTCTGCATACATTATACCTGACGCTATTTTTAAAAAGTGACGCATCTAGGTACATGGGTCACTTTTTAAAACTCTGCGCCATATTGTATCTGCAACATGATTCGTCATACATTAAATATGACACATCTGGAACGTCATAAGGAGTGCGCACAGAAAAGTGACGCATAACACCAGCAGTGTAATAAAATGTACCTCGTTGCACTATATTTAAAAAGTGACGCATCTAGATAGATGCGTCACTTTTTAAATATTGCATAACAATGCGCATTTTTTTACACCGCTGGTGCGTCACAAAAATTGACGCACAGGAAGCGCAAAACTAACAGCGCAAGGCCTTCATAAATATAGTCCTGGATTTAGGGGGTCACAGGGGGTCTACTCTTCCCCCTTATGATCCAATCAGCTTCCTGCGCGCAAGTCGCGTGTCGCGCCTGGAGCGCACTCCCGTGCGCGCACGGGAGAGCGCATATCCCCGCGCAAAACAAAAAAAATTTTTAATGCCCTGCAGGACCCTATTTTAGTCCCTACATCAAACCTAGGGGGTCAGAGGGGGTCTACTCTTCCCCCTTATGGTCATTTGCCCCTTTTTTTTTCAAACCCCTTGTGTCTCGATTTTACCGAGACACAAGATGGCGGCCGCTCCGCACTGTTTAGAATGTTTACAGACAACTGAGATCCAATCAGCTTCCTGCGCGCAAGTCGCGTGTCGCGCCTGGAGCGCACTCCCGTGCGCGCACGGGAGCGCGGCTATAGATATATATATTTTTTTGAACCTAAATTACTCAAAATCCACTGGAGCACATATCTTGAGACATAGCAAAGGCACATCGGGCTACCAGTCCCTACAATTTTGCCAAGTTTGGTGGAAATCCATTCAGCCGTTCGGGCTAAAAGTGAAATCGACCGCCCTATGGAAATTAACATGGGGAAAACGCGTTTTGGGACCCCCCTTTTATCTCGGCCCCCGCTTGACGAATCCCCCCCAAACTTTCAGGGAAGGACCGGACCGCCATGAGACCATTTTCCTGAAAATTTCAGGCAGATTCGTCAACCGGCGCCAAAGTTATTCAAAATAGAATGTTGAGATTTAACATTGAAAATTATCCTAACTATAACTACCTACTGGCGACCGCCAGTAGGTAATATATATATATATATATATTTATTTATATATATATATATATTTATTTATATATATATATATATATTTCATTGGTTTTATGTCAGTAAAATTTCCAGCTAACTATAACTGGTGTAAAACCTATGGTTTTTTCAGTGAATATATATATATATATATATTACCTACTGGCGATAGCCAGTAGGTATATATAGTTAGGATTTTTTTCCTATGGGATTTTTGAAAATTCTATGTCGAATAACTTTGGCTTATGAGGACAGAATTGGCTGAAATTTTCAGGAAAATGGAACATTTTGTTTCTGAGCAGCCCCTGAAAATTTGGTGGGGTTTCGTCAAGGGGGGGCCGAGAAAAAAGGGGGGTCCCAAAACGTGTTTTTCCCATGCAATTTTCCATAGGGCGGTTGGCCTCACTTTTAGCCTGAACGGCTGAATGGATTTACACCAAACTTGGCAAAATTGTAGGGAATGGTAGCCCGATGTGCCTTTGCTATGTCTCAAGATATAGGCTCCAGTGGTTTTTACGAAAATTAACTTTGAAAAATATATATTGGGCTACATTGGGCTATATATATGTTGGAGCCCAAATGTAGCCCAATGTAGCCCAATGTAGCCCAATGCAGCCCAAAGATGGCCGCCAGAGACAAAAAAAAACAAATGTAGCCCAAATATCAGCCAGATGTAGCCCAACTATAGCCCAATGACAGATTGTCCCAGAGTGTTCTAAAGAACAACTAGAGTGCTAACAGTCCTACTTATTACAAAGGTATGGCACACCTGAAGCCATCTTGATTGGAATAAAGTGGTAACTCTTAAAACATTTAATTTAAAAAGGAACAAAATGAGGGGGTTCATTTTGCCATAGAAAGTATGATTAGCGAATATATGACGAAATCCCGCATACCATCAGTCCGCAAAAAAAATCCCGCATGTACTATTAGGCCGCAAATTAAAATAACGAAAACTTTTAGAACGAATATGCCTTTAGCATACACTAAACAACTAAACTACCCTAAACCCTAAAACACTACCCCCAGCATGACCCTACACTACACAAACAGTACAACACTACCCTAAACCCTAAAACACTACCCCCAGCATGACCCTGCACTACACAAACACTACAACACTACCCTAAACCCTAAAACACTACCCCCAGCATGACCCTACACTACACAAACACTACAACACTACCCTAAACCCTAAAACACTACCCCCAGCATGACCCTACACTACGCAAACACTACAACACTACCCTAAACCCTAAAACACTACCCCCAGCATGACCCAACACTACGCAAACACTACAACACTACCTAAAACCCTAAAACACTACACCCCAGCATGACCCTACACTACGCAAACACTACAACACTACCCTAAACCCTAAAACACTACCCCCAGCATGACCCTACACTACACAAACACTACAACACAACCCTAAACCCTAAAACACTACCCCCAGCATGACCCTACACTACGCAAACACTACAACACAACCCTAAACCCTAAAACACTACCCCCAGCATGACCCTACACTACGCAAACACTACAACACTAACCTAAATCCTAAAACACTACCCCCAGCATGACCCTACACTACGCAAACACTACAACACTACCCAAAACCCTAAAACACTACACCCCAGCATGACCCTACACTACGCAAACACTACAACACTACCCTAAACCCTAAAACACTACCCCCAGCATGACCCTACACTACGCAAACACTACAACACTACCCAAAACCCTAAAACACTACACCCCAGCATGACCCTACACTACGCAAACACTACAACACTACCCTAAACCCTAAAACACTACCCCCAGCATGACCCTACACTACGCAAACACTACAACACTACCCTAAACCCTAAAACACTACCCCCAGCATGACCCTACACTACGCAAACACAACAACACTACCCTAAACCCTAAAACACTACCCCCAGCATGACCCTACACTACGCAAACACTACAACACTACCCTAAACCCTAAAACACGACCCCCAGCATGACCCTACACTACGCAAACACTACAACACTACCCTAAACCCTAAAACACTACCCTCAGCATGACCCTACACTACGCAAACACTACAACACTACCCAAAACCCTAAAACACTACCCCCAGCATCACCCTACACTACGCAAACACTACAACACTACCCAAAACCCTAAAACACTACCCCCCAGCATCACCCTACACTACGCAAACACTACAACACTACCCAAAACCCTAAAACACTACCCCCAGCATGACCCTACACTACGCAAACACTACAACACTACCCTAAATCCTAAAACACTACCCCCAGCATGACCCTACACTACGCAAACACTACAACACTACCCAAAACCCTAAAACACTACACCCCAGCATGACCCTACACTACGCAAACACTACAACACTACCCTAAACCCTAAAACACTACCCCCAGCATGACCCTACACTACGCAAACACTACAACACTACCCTAAACCCTAAAACACTACACCCCAGCATGACCCTACACTACGCAAACACTACAACACTACCCTAAACCCTAAAACACTACCCCCAGCATGACCCTACACTACGCAAACACTACAACACTACCCTAAACCCTAAAACACTACCCCCAGCATGACCCTACACTACGCAAACACTACAACACTACCCAAAACCCTAAAACACTACCCCCAGCATGACCCTACACTAAGCAAACACTACAACACTACCCAAAACCCTAAAACACTACCCCCCAGCATGACCCTACACTACGCAAACACTACAACACTACCCAAAACCCTAAAACACTACCCCCAGCATGACCCTACACTACGCAAACACTACAACACTACCCAAAACCCTAAAACGCTACACCCCAGCATGACCCTACACTACGCAAACACTACAACACTACCCAAAACCCTAAAACGCTACACCCCAGCATGACCCTACACTACGCAAACACTACAACACTACCCTAAACCCTAAAACACTACCCCCAGCATGACCCTACACTACGCAAACACTACAACACTACCCTAAACCCTAAAATACTACACCCTGCATGACCCTACACTACGCAAACACTACAACACTACCCAAAACCCTAAAACACTACCCCCAGCATGACCCTACACTACGCAAACACTACAACACTATCCTAAACCCTAAAACACTACACCCAGCATGACCCTACACTACGCAAACACTACAACACTACCCTGAACCCTAAAACACTAGCCCCAGCATGACCCTACACTACGCAAACACTACAACACAACCCTAAACCCTAAAACACTACCCCCAGCATGACCCTACACTAAACAACCACCACAACTCTACACTACACTAACACAACACTACACTACACAACACTACACTACACTACACAATCACTAACCCACGAAAAAATTAACACAAACTCACTTACCTCTCTCGTCATCGTGGTTTTCACAACGCAAATGCATTTACCATACATGCCTTTAAAACGTAATTCTTTGTAAAGGCATGCGCGATAAATGCACATGCGTTTTGAAAAAATGCGGGATAATGGTATGCGAGCGCAATGACCTTGCGGGATAATGGTATGCGGACTGAAAGTCTGCGGGATAAAAAATGCGGGAAAATGGCTGCAAACCATGATTAGCAGCAGACTTCCCTGGTGAGCACTAGCTTTACTACAGTGATCTAATGAGCAACTAGAGTGCTAACATTCAGAATTTATGGCAAATGTGTGACACATCTGAATGCCTTCTTGATAGAACCAAAGTAAACAAGCATTGAAAATGCAATAGATCTCGCCCTCGTTTAAGTTAAAGCCATTCTGTTTGTAATGAGGTGGCTTTTTAGCTTTGCTTTTATTAGTGTTTTTAAAACTTTCATGTAAATAACATGCATATGTATGCATATATGTATATGTATGCATGCATTTATATTTATATAGATATGCAGATTACATATGTTTATATATGTATATTACCTACTGGCGATATAGTTAGGATTTTTTCTCTATGGGATTTCTGAAAATTCTATGTCTAATAACTTTGGCGTTTGTGGATGGAATTGGCTGAAATTTTCATGAAAATGGCACATTTGTTTTCTGAGCAGCCCCTAAAAATTTGATGGAATTTCGTCAAGGGGGGGCCGAGAACAAAGGGGGGTCCCAAAACGCGTTTTTCCCATTCATTTTTCCATAGGGCGGTTGGACTCACTTTTAGCTCGAACGGCTGAATAGATTTACATGAAACTTGACAAAATTGTAGATATGGTTTGCCCGACGTGCCTTTGCTATGTCTCAATATATGTGCTCCAGTGGATTTTGAGAAATTAACGTTTAAAAAAAATATATATCTGTGACAGCGCTCCGGTTAGCGCCCCGGTTCGCGTACCTGACGCGTAACGGAACTTCGCGAAGCGAATCTGATTGGATCTCCGGTGTCTGTCAACATTCTAAACAAACCGGAGCGGCCGCCATCTTGTCTCTCGGTACGATCAAGAGACAAGATGTGGTGAAGAACGAAGGGGGAAATGAAGAAAAGGGGGCAAGGTAGACCACTCCTGACCCCCTAGGATTGATGAGGGGGATATTAAAGTGCCCCGCGGGGCAAAACATTTTGCGATTTTACGCCGTAGAGGCGCGTCCCGGTACGCGAACCGGGCAGCTCACCGGGCAGCTAACCGGGCAGCTAACCGGCAGCGTAGCTGTCAACATTGTAAACAGTCCGGAGCGGCCGCCATCTTGTCTCTCGGTAGGTTCGAGAGACAAGATGTGGTGAAAAAAGAAGGGGGAAATGAAGGAAAGGGGGCAAGGTAAACCCCTCCTGACCCCCTAGGATTGATGAGGGGGATATTAAAGTCCCCCGCGATTTTTCGCGGTAGAGGCGCTTCCCGGTACGCGAACCGGGCAGCTAACCGGCAGCGTAACGGGAGTCCGCCATCTTGTGTTTTTGGAGCGTCCGGTTCGCGTACCGGGTAGCGTCCCGGTAAGCGTAACAAGGGGAAAACCAAGAGAAACAGTAAAAAAAAAATTAAGGGAATAGATTTCCAGCAAACTTGGCAAAATTGTAGGGACTGTTTGTTTGATGTACCTTTGCAAGGCCTCAAGATATGTGCATGTGTGGATTTTGTCTAATTAAGGTTAAAAAAAATATATATATCTGTAAGCGTGCTCCGGCACGCTTACGTTACGGGTTTTGTTTGCGCTGCAGAACCGATACGTCACGGTTATGCGACGCGTCATGAGGCGTCTCACGTGGCTACGTGATACGTCACGTAATAAAGAATATATTTTACAGCTATAGATATTAGCTTTTAAAAAACCAATGAAATTCACTGAAAAAACCATAGGTTATAGACCATATATAGTTAGGAATTTGCATTTACAAAACCTTGAAAATTCACTGAAAAAACCATAGGTTAGAGACCATATATAGTTAGCTGGACATTTTATTGACATAAAACCAATGAAATTCCATATATAGTTAGTTGCACTAACTATATATCGCGCACCCGCAATCCACTGCTGATGATGTCACATATTACATCATTCATGACATGGTCAGTGACATCACTGATGACATCACTGATGACATCTCAAATGACATCACTGATGACATCACTGATGACATCTCAAATGACATCAGTGATGACATCATGACACACCAATACCAGTTACTACATACGCACTCACTGATTCCTATGTCTACACACACATTCACTCATTCACCCATACAATCACTCATACATACAGTCACTCATTATTACAACACTATCATATGCACTCATACACCTATGCAGACTCTCACACACTGCCACTCATCCATGGAGTTACTCACACACCTAGTCAGTCCTGTAAAGAATCAATCACACTTCCATTTCCTCATCTATACAGTTAAACACAGAACACCATACTTCAGTGACATCACTGATGACATCACTGATGACATCTCAAATGACATCACTGATGACATCTCAAATGACATCACTGATGACATCATGACACACCAATACCAGTTACTACATACGCACTCACTGATTCCTACGTCTACACACACATTCACTCATTCACCCATACAATCACTCATACATACAGTCACTCATTATTACAACACTATCATATGCACTCATACACCTAGTCAGTCCTGTGAAGAATCAATCACACTTCGATTTTCTCATCTATACAGTTAAACACAGAACACCATACTTTTCACACATATACTAACACATACTTACTCTCTTATACAATCACTGATACAAGTACACATGGATATGCACAGAGTCACACACCTCCCAGCCAGCCACACACACACTCAGTCTTCCATACATCCACTCATTCTTCAATATGTAAAACATATTTAAACTTTACAAAAACACACAGACACTAGATGATGTCATCAGTGATGTCATTTGAGATGTCATCAGTGATGTCATCAGTGATGTCATTTGAGATGTCATCAGTGATGTCATCAGTGATGTCACTGACCATGTCATGAATGATGTAATATGTGACATCATCAGCAGTGGATTGCGGGTGCGCGATATATAGTTAGTGCAACTAACTATATATGGAATTTCATTGGTTTTATGTCAATAAAATGTCCAGCTAACTATATATGGTCTCTAACCTATGGTTTTTTCAGTGAATATATATATATATATATATATATATATATATATATATATATATATATATATATATATATATATATATATATATATTCACTGAAAAAACCATAGGTTTTACACACGTTATAGTTAGGAAGTAGCATTTGAAAAACCTATGAAATTCACTGAAAAAACCATAGGTTTGACACCAGTTATAGTTAGCTGGAAATTTTACTGACATAAAACCAATGAAATTCCACGTTATAGTTAGTTGTACTCACTATAACTTGCGCGTGTAATGCACTGCTGATGACATTACATATTACATCACTCATGACATGGTCAGTGATATCACTTATGACACCATCCAGTGAATATGTGTCTTTCTAAAAAATAAATGTGTTTTATATATGTATATGTAAAGGTGGAGGGAAGAATAAATGTTTTAATTATTGTCTTAATGAATGTTTTTTTCAAAAAGAAATGATTGGATAATGGCTTATTAAGTGTATCTTAGTGAATACATATATTAGCGAGTAATGTTTAAATATTTAAATATATGTATCAGTGTTTCACTTTGTGTATAAATGGCTGCATGGGTTGATGAGTACCTACATGTGTAGGTATTTGGGTTGTTAGATGTTTTTTTAGTATCAGTATGAGTGTTTCTATGGTTTTATGGGGGTATTACTAATCACATAGATGCATGAATGACTAACTCTCTTTTTGTATGTGTTTTGAAGACACCATATGTGCAGGACTGTATGGGTGGTTGAGTGTGTATAGTTTTATATGCAAATAAATGGATGTTCAATAGTTTATTTGCATGTGTGAGTATGTGTGTGAGTTACTTTTGGATGATTGTCGGTGTGTTACAGGATGTATAGGTGTATCACTACATATGATGAGTGAGTATATGTATGAGTGACTATATAGAACTGTTGGTAAATGAGAGAATGTGTATATAGATGGTGGAATTACTGAATTGGTTGTTGTAACTGGTATGGGTATCTCCATTTTTTTGAAAATGTTAATTTCTATTTTCCAATATGTGTTTTAAGGGTTACCTTACACTGAAAGGAGGTCTGTCACTCTGTCACAAAGATGGTGTCATCAGTGATGTCATGAGTGATGTAATATGTAATGTCATCAGCAGTGCATTACACGCGCAAGTTATAGTGAGTCCAACTCACTATAACGTGGAATTTCATTGGTTTTATGTCAGTAAAATTTCCAGCTAACTATAACTGGTGTCAAACCTATGGTTTTTTCAGTGAATTTCATAGGTTTTTCAAATGCTACTTCCTAACTATAACGTGTGTGAAACCTATGGTTTTTTCAGTGAATTTCATAGTTTTTTTGAATGCTAGTTCCTAAGTATGTAATCACGTTTGTAACTAGATAGTATCACCGCCTACACGTCCTGAGAAGCGCATGTAAAGTCATGTGACTTGAAAACAAGACTTCCAATTGGTTCTTAGTAGTTTCTGTTCTGGAATTTACACGCAGCACTCCACCCACTTTCCTCACAATCTTTTCTACTCTCAAGAGACAACAACGTCGAGCATCTTCCGAAAGACTTTGCTGAAATGGCTGCCCTACCAGATTCATCTTCCGAATCTGAAGGAAATGAGCGACCACCGTTAAGAAGAAAAAAGGAATCTTTCATTTGGCAATTTTTCACTTATCCTGAAGATCAAAAGAAAGTGAATGCGCCAAAAGTAACCTGCACGATATGCAATTCGGAGCTCTCAAGGGGAAATCCAAATAAAAAATATTCCTTTTCTGCACACACCATGCAGCGGCATGTTAAACAAAGGCATCCTGAGCATTATGCAAAAGCCTCGACAAGAGCCCTGGCCACGCTATTACCATCAGAGGTGGCCAGCACATCTTCTGGTGGACGACCTGTATCTCCATCGAGTGCTGAGATGGACTTGAGACCATATCTTGCGAAGGTGCATATGAAATGCAACGAGTGTGGAGAAATTCTTTTGTATGGAGAGCAGAGCCTCGTTCTTATTAAACTGAAAATTGAAAGTCACAAATGCCCCAAGAAAAGATAAATTTCTTCACTTAATTTTCAAACTATTACATACTGAAAAATGTAGTAGCAACTTTAAGAAATCGAAAGCATTATAACACTTCTTTCCCCCCCAAAAAAAAAAAAAAAAGTTCTTTTCAGAACTAACTCTTTCCACCAAAACATGCTCGAAGAGCATATTAGAAGATGATTTTTCGCCGCTTTATTTTAGTGCGAGACCGGGTGCGCGCACCCTTCTATCGCGTACAGGACCTGACACTCCCATGTGAAGTCATGTGACTTCTAAACAACACTTCTAATTGGTTCTTGGTAGTTTCTATTCTGCAATTTACACGCAGCACTCCACCCACTACCATCACTTTCTTTTCTACTCTCAAGAGACAACAACGTCGAACATCTTCCCGAAGACTTCGGTACAATGGCTACCGTTCCGCATTCATCTTCCGAATCTGATGAAAATGAGCGACCACCTTTGACAAGAAAAACGGAGGCCACGCTATTACCATCAGAAGTAATCAACACATCTTCCGGTGGACGACCTCTATCTCCATCGAGTGCTGAGATGGACTTGAGACCATATCTGGCGAACGTGCACATGAAATGTACGAACTGTGGAGAACTTCTTGTATACGGAGAGCAAAGCTTTACTCTAATTAAACAAATAATTGAGAGTCATAAATGCTCCAAGAAAAGTTAAATTTCTTCCCTTTATTTGGATAGTATGACATACTGAAAAATGTCGTCGCAACTTTAAGAAATCAAAAGCATCATAACACTTGTTTCCAAAAAAAAAAAAGTTCTTTTCAGAACTAACTCTTTGTACCAAAACAAGCTTGAAGAGCATAGTAGCTGATATTTTCTCGCCGCTTTCTTATAGTGCGCGACCGGGTGCGCGCACCCACCTATCGCGTTGAGACGCGCATGTGCAGTCATGTGACTTGAAAACAACACTTCCAATTGGTTCTTACTAGTTTCTATTCTGCAATTTACACGGAACACTCCACCCACTTCCCTAGAAAACCAGTTTATCGTAAAACTTTTAAAGCCTCCTCTTATGAAATATTCGACATCAATCACATAGCAGAGTACTAAATAGCACTATATACACTCCGTCCCTTAATTATAAGAGACGTATTGCTATGTAAAAGCAACTTTTGTTTTCCAAGATAGTGTAAAATGCTGAGCCTATTACATAATTTTTTTTCACATATATGTTACTAGTCTCCTTCGAGTACTAACACCGTAGAAAATACCACCAATAGCGGTGATATTTTTTACACCGAGAACGGGCGATTTCTATCGCTTACAGCCCTTACAATTATAAAGTTTCATTTCCTAAGTCTCTGATCTCCAACTGTGCAACGTAGGTCCCCTGTGTGTCGCAATAAGGTCCATAAACAAAAACTACAGAGCCAGCATTATAAACATACACAGAACCACAAAACGACAAGAGCCACCATGCTAATATATATGCTTAATATAATAAACCTCTGAGAATAAATACATATTTCCGTGGCAGCCCATAACACAAATGTGGCGTCCTCTGACTCTGCTCCATTACCAAACACCGTAACTCCCCGCCCCCCTCACTTTTCACTAAACTCCGCACTCCACCCCAGCCGAACCCCCTATTACAAACCCCCAACCTACCCTCCCTGCCCAAACCCACCATGAACCTCAAACCGCCCCTAGAAAACTTATAAGACACAGGATTACTAAAACTCAAAGAATACGCAACAGGCACATAATGTAAATAGTACATAAAGGCACATATTTTTTCCAAAATACTATTTAAAAAAATGTTCTATTTTTAATAAATCTATCATGCATCTGACCCTCTAGAACTGCTTTCAAAACGTGAACTATAAACCTCTACTTTTCATTTTCAAACCATACACTTTCTTCTGACCCTCTAGAACTGCTTTCAAAACATGAACTATAAACCTCTACTTTTCATTTTCAAACCATACACTTTCAATTACATTATTTTTTTTACACAATTCATGTAATGTTACAAACCTTTTCTAAAATACACCAGTCCGTATCATTTATAAGGATTTATTTTCAGTCTTCATCAGTGACACTTTCTTCACATATAATAGAAATCACTGTAACTTTTTAAACGACAATGCTATCGCGGTAAAAATAACCCTTCATTTGCTTTCCTTTAAGAATGCACACTATGTACCCCACGCATGCGTTTCTTAATCTTTGTATTTGGCAGCGAATACCGACCTTGAATCGGAAGACATGAACAAGACCGCCATTGTCACATTTAAAACTGAACGTTGCATCTGCTCACACACATATCTTTCACTAAGCTAACATTCACAGAAAACAGCATTGATGTAAAAAAAAATTGACCTTGCTTTACAACTCCCTCAAATCACTCCCTTATTTTTTAACGCATCCTCCAGTTCAAAAAAAGCTACTTTTTTAATAACCACTAAGCAATATATAAGTGACTAAACTCTTAGAAAATGTATCAAGTCATTCTGCTTCTCTCCACTGCATAGCCGGCGACCTAATTCTGTGGAGTTGCTATACAACCAGCGGTGCTGCGCCGTTTCCTTTACCATCTTGGGAAATTCAAAATGGATGTCCCTCCTGCCTTCGCAAACGAGCCGGGCCACTTAGAACTATTTCGCCAGAGGATGCTTGACTACTACGGCATCTTACCACTCTCGACTTTGAATGCATCATATCGATTATCATTTCAATATTCGTATTTCACCTGTGTGCAGCCTGTATTTCATTGCCTGAGCTATGATTTCACGTGGGCCCTGGATTTATGTCTCTGCAATTTGGTACCTCCTGAACCGAATTACAATCACCTCATGAATCCGTTACTTGATCATGAACAGCTTTGTTACAACGGAGGGTTTATGGCCTTTGCAGCGATACAAGGAGTTCTGGGTCATTGGAATATATTCGCAGCGGCGCAAGATTTCCTAACAGAGAGCTACATCGAAAACCCACCGAGCTGCCCAATGATGGTAAAAGACGCTCCAATAATGACAGATCATGAATGCTCCTTTGATCTTCTCAATTGGATGGCTGACATGTTTTCAGATGATAACAGTGATTTCATGTTAGAGGCACTTGCTGCATACTTTGCCTACACAATGGACAATTAACTCTTTCCTAACAGCGAGCTACATCGAAAACCCACTGACCTGCACTCTGATGGTAAAAGAGGCTCCGATTATAAGAGATTATCAGTACTGCTTTACTCTTTTCCTTTGGATAGCTGACATAATTTCAAATGATAAAACTGATTTCCTGTTACAAGCAGAAACTACCTATTTTGCCTAAACAATGCTTCAATAACTCTCAAACAACCCATTGACGTCCTCATTTCCTTTTGGTTTTCTATATTCTTCACGTTATTTTCCATATTTTCTTTTGAAGAAAAGACCTATTTGCTTTACTAACAATGGACATTATGATTTCGTGTTGTTTGACAGCTGATTCATAAAGTAATGATGTATAACCACTTGCATTTTCATATATCGTTCCTAAACTGAAAGGCCACAAACCTTCTTCCATTTATTAAAATATAATATACTTCCTTATAAGACTGTACAATGTTTTTTTCCAACTATATTCATTTTTCTTCAACTATAGCGTTTGTATTCCATGTACTACTGACAATACCAATTACTGTGTTTTTTGCAATTCCTGTACTCAGATTACATAATGATTTGCCTTTAAAATAGTACATTTCTAAATAAACATTTCAAATATTCACGGTTTCTCTTTTAATCCATAATCTCAACTGAAATGATTTCATATTGAAAAACTATTCATGGGTTCCACATAACCTTAACTGTAGACACTGAGGACCTTATTTATGAAGACCTTCCGCCGCCGGGGCCTCATTTTTTAAAATGGGAAAAAGTAACGCACCGGTGGCGCAACGCCTTCATAAATAAAGTCCTGAATGTTTTCTTTTCTCGACCTCACTAACTGATACTAGAACCTGCAAGCCAATTACGGCCTGTGAACTCTTTCTTAGTAGGTCGCGCACCGTAAACACAGTTATACCACTGTTAACATTTTTTTTTACTGTTACTAAGCACCGACACAGTTCCGCTTTACTCAGAGTTAATCACTGCTCCCACGCTTCTACAGGCCAGACGCTATGTCGTATTTCTCTCCTTATCACCCTTTCATCTCCACAATAACAAACAGTTGTCCTCCAGCCACCAGAGAACAGACTCAGATGCAGAGGCACCAAAGAGTGAACCCATCACCAACTGCCATCTCCGGCTGTTTCCATGGTAACACCTCATTCTGCACCTTGCTGAAGGCAGAGGTCAAAAGTTCATGTCTCAACGTTCTACAGCTAACTAATAACACTATTTTCCCTCCAGAAACACCTGCCAATCCACAACTCTGTTACATGTCTTGTTTTTTCACACCCAATAGTACTTTTCGTTTAACATAAACATTAACATGCAACGTACTGTTCAATCTCCACTTCTTACAATCAACCAATCATTTTTATTTTTTAAACCACACCCAGCCTCTTCCTTTTTCTTTATTTAGAATTTCAACTTCTAACTACCATTCCACTTCCAGAACCGATCGGAGGACGACTACAAATCCCTTGAAAATGAAGGTCTGGCTAATAGGACACAGTTATATTCACTGGAGTGAAAAATATGCAGTAAGCAGACGAATTTGCAACCTCAGCTTACCAAATGTACACATAACATGGATTTCCAAAAGAGGATTGAAATGTCACCAATTGATTCCATTGGTGAAAACTTTTATGCATCTCCCAGAACCAGACCTTATAATTGTGCACTGTGGTGGGAACGATCTAGGCACAATCACTGAGGTAGGTCTGGAAATGCTTCTAAAAGACACCTTTCGACAATTGATGACACTTTTTCCTCGATCTGCCTTGTTATATTCCAATATATGCCAAAGACAGAAATGGAATTGGTCCAATCACCATTGTGCACAATTTGAGAAAGCAAGGAGACATGTAAATAAATCTCTTTCTGCGTTCCTCAGAGATTATAGCATGGGTTCTATTTACCACAACAACTTGCGCTACCACATGCAAGACGTCTATAGGAGAGACGGTGTTCATTTCACGAATGAGGGAAACAGAATCTTCCTCTGCAACATCAGGCTCTGCATCGGTACTTACTTATAAATGCAGAAAACACTCTATTAACACAAGGGCTCTTTTCAGAGCCACCTTATATCTAAGCACTCAAACTTCTGATGTACCTCCATTTTCAAACTCTTGTAAATAGGTGTGCGCGACCGGGTGCGCGCACCCCGTATTTTTTTTTCGGGGAAAAATTATATCTTTTCGCGTTTAAGGGCCTTACTGCACACCCTGAGAAAACCTACGCAGGAAGACAATCTCTACCTTCTCCCCTTTCCATGTTTCAACGCTTTGAAATGAACAATATATTTACTCGCAGTGACAAAATGGCGGACAAAACTTCCTGATTTCCTTCGAATCGAACGTTAACAGACGTCACGCAGCAAAAAAAAATTCCGCTCACGCGCAGCCGCTTGAGTGCGCGCACGCGTGCGCGCCTATAGATATATAATTGACTTTAACTTTAATTTTCTCAACAACTACTGAACGGATTTACGCCATTCCAAAAAAAGCGTAATCTGCGAGCCGGACTGTACAGTTTTGCCAAATTTCTTATAAATCCATTCACCCGTTCGACCTGTAGCCGAGTCTAAAGGTCCTATGGAAAATAACATGGAGAAAACACGTTTTGGGACCCCCCTTTTATCTCAGCCCCCACTTGACCAATCCCCCCCAAACTTTTAGGGAAGAAGCACAGTGGACTGAGCCATCTTCTTTGAGAAATTCCCTAAGATTCTTCAACCAGGGCCAAAGTTATTCCAAATAGAATGTTGAGGATTTCCTATGGAAACTAGGTCCTAACTATAACTACCTACTGGCGACCGCCAGTAGGTAATATATATATATATATATATATATATATATATATATATATATATATATATATATATATATATATATTCACTGAAAAAACCATAGGTTTCACACCAGTTATAGTTAGGAATTAGCATTTAAAAAACCTATTAAATTCACTGAAAAAACCATAGGTTTCACACCAGTTATAGTTAGCTGGAAATTTTACTGATATAAAACCATTGAAATTCCCACGTTATAGTTAGTCGGACTCACTATAACTTGCGCGTGCAATGCACTGCTGATGACATCACATATTACATCACTCATGACATGGTCAGTGACATCACTCATGACACCATCCTTGTGACATATTGACAGACCTCCTTTCACTATAATGTAACCCTTGAGACACATATTCAAAAATAGAAACTGAAATTTAAATAAAAAAAGGAGATACCTATATCAGTTACAACAAGCAATTCAGTAATTCCACTATCTATATACACATTCACTCATTCACCAACAGTTCTATATAGTCACTCATACATATACTCACTCATCATATGAAGTGATACACCTATACATCCTGTTACACACCGACATTCATCCAAAAGTTACTCACACACATATTCACACGTGCAAATAAACTATTGAACAGCGATTTATTTGAATATAGAGTTATACACACACTTCCACCTTACTTCTATTGAAAATTACACATATTTATTCTCTTAAACAATCACTTATAGAAACACATACTTATTTAAACAGGAAATCTTACAATCTCTTACTCTCACATATACTCACTTATATTCACTGAAAAAACCATAGGTTTCACACCAGTTATAGTTAGCTGGAAATTTTACTGATATAAAACCATTGAAATTCCCACGTTATAGTTAGTCGGACTCACTATAACTTGCGCGTGCAATGCACTGCTGATGACATCACATATTACATCACTCATGACATGGTCAGTGACATCACTCATGACACCATCCTTGTGACATATTGACAGACCTCCTTTCACTATAATGTAACCCTTGAGACACATATTCAAAAATAGAAACTGAAATTTAAATAAAAAAAGGAGATACCTATATCAGTTACAACAAGCAATTCAGTAATTCCACTATCTATATACACATTCACTCATTCACCAACAGTTCTATATAGTCACTCATACATATACTCACTCATCATATGAAGTGATACACCTATACATCCTGTTACACACCGACATTCATCCAAAAGTTACTCACACACATATTCACACGTGCAAATAAACTATTGAACAACGATTTATTTGAATATAGAGTTATACACACACTTCCACCTTACTTCTATTGAAAATTACACATATTTATTCTCTTAAACAATCACTTATAGAAACACATACTTATTTAAACAGGAAATCTTACAATCTCTTACTCTCACATATACTCACTTATATACATCAATATTCATATATACTAGATTAAAACATATGTAGTTACTGATAAAGACACTAGTGAGACAGTCATTCACTCACTAACAAACACATATAGACACTCATCCACCCATACAGTCCTGTACATATGCTGTCTTCAAAACACATACAAACAAAGAGTCAGTCACTCATGCATCTATGTGCTAAGTAATACCTCCACCAAACTATATAGACACTCATACTGATACTAATAAAAATATCAAATAACCCATATACATACGCATGTAGCTACTTACCAACATATGTAGCCACTTATACACAAAGTGAAACACTAATAAATGTATTTAAATATTTAAACATAACTCACTAATATTTATTTTTCAGAAAGACACATATTCACTGGATGGTGTCATCAGTGATGTCATGAGTGATGTCACTGACCATGTCATGAGTGATGTAATATGTGATGTCATCAGCAGTGCATTGCACGCGCAAGTTATAGTGAGTCCGACTAACTATAACGTGGGAATTTCAATGGTTTTATATCAGTAAAATTTCCAGCTAACTATAACTGGTGTGAAACCTATGTTTTTTTCAGTGAATATAAGTGAGTATATGTGAGAGTAAGAGATTGTAAGATTTCCTGTTTAAATAAGTATGTGTTTCTATAAGTGATTGTTTAAGAGAATAAATATGTGTAATTTTCAATAGAAGTAAGGTGGAAGTGTGTGTATAACTCTATATTCAAATAAATCGTTGTTCAATAGTTTATTTGCACGTGTGAATATGTGTGTGAGTAACTTTTGGATGAATGTCGGTGTGTAACAGGATGTATAGGTGTATCACTTCATATGATGAGTGAGTATATGTATGAGTGACTATATAGAACTGTTGGTGAATGAGTGAATGTGTATATAGATAGTGGAATTACTGAATTGCTTGTTGTAACTGATATAGGTATCTCCTTTTTTTATTTAAATTTCAGTTTCTATTTTTGAATATGTGTCTCAAGGGTTACATTATAGTGAAAGGAGGTCTGTCAATATGTCACAAGGATGGTGTCATGAGTGATGTCACTGACCATGTCATGAGTGATGTAATATGTGATGTCATCAGCAGTGCATTGCACGCGCAAGTTATAGTGAGTCCGACTAACTATAACGTGGGAATTTCAATGGTTTTATATCAGTAAAATTTCCAGCTAACTATAACTGGTGTGAAACCTATGGTTTTTTCAGTGAATTTAATAGGTTTTTTAAATGCTAATTCCTAACTATAACTGGTGTGAAACCTATGGTTTTTTCAGTGAATTTCAAAGGTTTTTTTAATGCTAATTCCTAACTATAAGTTTCACTTTATAAATAAGACTGTTTGCACTCTAGTTGTTCTTTTTAACACTCTGGTACATTCTCTCATTGGGCTACAGTTGGGCTACATCTAGTTGAATTTTGGGCTACATTTTCAATTTTTGATCTCTGGTGGCCATCTTTGGGCTACATTGGGCTACTTTGGGCTACATTTGGGCTACATTTTGGCTCTAACATATATTAAGCCCAATGTAGCACAATACATATTTTTCTAAAGTTAATGTTTTTTACAAACCACTTCAGAATAGGGCTACCTGTCCCTACAATTATCCCAATTTTTTTTTTTTTAAATTATTTTGGGGAGCGCTCCCGGAGCGCGCCCCGGGGAGCGCCCCGAAAAGCGTATTTTTACAAAGCGCCCCGGGGCGCGCTCCGGGGAGCGCCCCGTGAGCGCCAATATCGCAAATGAAAACATGATCGTGACGTATCGCGTAGCCGCGACCGCGTGATACGCACGGCGTAAGCGCACCCGGAAGTACTCGAGCGAATACGATCGCACAACGTAAACTTCCGACGCGCTTACGCTGCGCGACCCGGGGCGCGCCCCCGGGCGCGCCCCGGGCGCGTAGCGTAAGCGCGTCGGGTCATGTGAGCAGAAAATAACACTTTTCATTGGTTCATAACAGTTTTAGTTTCATAATGATGAAGCCCCTGGTCTTGTGACCTGAAAATAACACTTCTCATTGGTTCAGGACAGTTTTTTTTTCTAAATGATGAAAGACCCCACCTTTTTTCCTTATTCTGACTTTGTCCTTTGACTGAGGAAGACCTGTTTGTTGCTCTGTCTACTTTTTTGCTCTAAATAATGGCTTCATTAGTAGCATCAGCTGGTGCATCTGCCCCACCACCACCACCACAACAACCAAGAGGACCAGCTCCAAATTATATTGGTGGTCAAGAACAGGAGGAGGAAGAGGAAGAGGAAGAGGAGGAGGGGAGAAGAAGATGGCTGCCTGAAGAAAACACACCTTATAAACCCAAACCACACTTCATTTGGCAGTTTTTTTCAATTCCAGAGGGGAAAAAAAAGGTGAATGCGCCCAAAGTCACTTGCCTCATCTGCAATGATGAACTTTCACGGGGCAACCCAAATAAGAAATATTCTTTTGGTAACTATACCATGATTCGGCACATGACAAGAAAGCATCCAAACAACTACTCTCGTGCAGAGTTCCGGGAACTGGCCAGTAACCTCCCCCATTCATCAAGGACCCCCTCCCAAAGAAACCAACCCACTTCCTCGGAACCAGAAACATCCGAGGTGATGCCTTGCATTCAGCCGAGATTTGCTGATTTTAAAATTACTTGCACTGCTTGTGGCAAGCTTATCTCCTATGGGGAACAAAGTGTGAAACTCATCGTCCTTGCAGGTGATAATCACAAGTGCCCCAAAAAGAAGTAATTTTTTGGGTTTTTTGTTTTTTTGCTCCAGTTGAGCCAGTTTCAATTCCCTTTTTTTGTTTCTCCCCCCAAAAAAATACAAAAAAATATATAAAACTGTTTTGAAAAGCCAAAAAAAGTTCAAAAAGTTCAAAAAACACAAAAAAAATATAAAACAACAAAAAGAAGAAAAAAAAAAGTTCTTTTTAGAACTACCTCCAATTTCTAAATCAAAACTTCATTTTTTAAACACTCTGTCACCTTTTTTCATCATAGTGCGCTCCCAGGGCCGCTCCCCGGTGCGCGCACCGTGCGCTTCCCCCGCGCAAAACGAAAAAAAAAAAATATTTTAAATGCCCCGCGGGGCCCTTTTATAGCCCCCACATCAAACCTAGGGGGTCAAAGGGGTCTATCCCTGACGCCTTATGGTCAGTTCCCACTTTGTTTTAGCCACCTCTTATGTCTCGATTTTACCGAGACACAAGATGGCGACCGCTCTGGACTGTTTCGAATGTTTACAGACACCCGAGAGCCAATCAGCTTTCCATGCGCACCTCGCGTGGCGCGCCTGGAGCGCTCTCCGGTGCGCGCACCGGTGCGCTGCTATAGATATATATATTTTTTTGAACCTAAATTAATCAAAATCCACTGGAGCACATATCTTGAGACATAGCAAAGGCACATCGGGCTACCAGTCCCTACAATTTTGCCAAGTTTGGTGTAAATCCATTCAGCCGTTCGGGCTAAAAGTGAAATCGACCGCCCTATGGAAATTAACATGGGGAAAACGCGTTTTGGGACCCCCCTTTTATCTCGGCCCCCGCTTGACGAATCCCCCCCAAACTTTCAAGGAAGGACCGGAGCTCGACGAGGCCATTTTCAGGAAATTTTCAGGCAGATTCGTCAACCGGTGCCAAAGTTATTCCAAATAGAATTTTGAGATTTAACATTGTAAAAAATCCTAACTATAACTACCTACTGGCGACCGCCAGTAGGTAATATATATATATATATAGATATGTAAAGCAGATGTTATCTTTCTCCCAAAATCACCAATACTTGTAATCTTATGTATATTTCAATAATCCCCAAAATATAGCCTTTAATAATAGTGATTATTATAAAAATGTTTACTCAAGTTTTAAGAAGGAAATCATGCCTGTAAGTCTTTCTTTAGACATTGCTTTCACCATTGCATTTTTGTAGGCTGTAAAATGTTAAATGAAAGACTCAGAGACATGGTGTTGTTTTTTTGAATTTTTATAAAACCAACACATCTCTGAGTCTTTCTTTTAATATTTTTTCACCCAAAAAAATGAAATCATAAAAACAATCACAAGAGGGCTTTGTGCAATAGCTGAGGAGCATAGCGCTCCAGCTAGGAGTGCTTTAAAAACATGGTAATTTATCCTTGGGTCATGGATTTAATGACCCCTGAGACTTACTGTTTTTTTTGTAATGTTGCTGGGGAGCTGCTAACCTACTGCAGCCAACTACTCAGAAGGTACACGTAGTGTGTGCCTGGCGGGAGCTGACGTATTTAATTTGGGGCCATGGGGAGTGCACCGTGACCTAAGCTGGCTCCCTTTTCATTAGCCAGCCATTTTGTTTTTATAGGTGGGTGGGCTGGTGTCCACCCAGGACACTCACAATGTAGAGGCTCATTGGGGGCCACAGGGGAAGCCCCATTGCCTCAATGGTTCTAGCCAGTTCCTCAACCAGCACAAAACTAGGGGGCATATTATCAAGAAAGGCAATAAAATGATTGCCGCTTTAGCGGCAGGAAACTGCCACTAAAGCGGCGATAATGGCCTTGCTAATATGTCCTTGTGAATTCCCATAGCAGCCCAGGTTCTGTGTTAACCTGGGCCGTTAAGGGAATTCACAAGGGCATCTTATAAAGGCCATTATTGCTGCTTTAGCAGCGGTTTCCTGCTGCTAAAGCGGCAATAATTTTATCGCCTTTCTTGATAATATGCCCCCAGGTGTGGGTGGGAGCCCACACTTTTCCGTTGTTTCCACATCGTTGTGAGAAGCATTCTTTTACTGCTCCCACCAGGCAGGATAAAAGTTGAGTGCCCTGCCTGGGAGAGTTCAGATTGGGTAAGTCTGCAGTCTCCTGGGCAGGTAACCAAGTTGTCCCGGGGTGGGCTCCCTGGGACACTATAAGTATTGTGCCCGTAGGAGGGGTCCCCAGGGCAGATACTAGCACATGGAGGGGGGCTGAGAGTGGCAGGCAGGCAGGCAGGTCCCTCCCTTTCTTTTAGAAATCATGTCCTGAGGGATGGGGTCCCCATGGCCCAAAAGTGGTTTGGGTGGGGGCTGCAAGCTACACTCACCGTTATTTAGTAATCACCCTAGGGGATGGGGTTACAGGGGCCCAATAGAGGCACATGTCCCCTCCCTTTTAATGTGAATTCTGCACTGGGCGATGGGGTCCAAGAGAGGTTCAGGGTGGGGGGCCACAGTTACACCCCCTCCCCAAATATTCTAAAATAAAGTCCTTTGGGCCCTGCCCCCCCCCCCGGGGTGTAATATTGAATGTAAAAAAGACGCTGGACAATATTTTCCAGTTTTAGTTTATGCGACTATCCTTCGGGAGTCCCATAAAACTGTCCCGGGATCCTGGCAAAGCTCCTGGTTTGGACAAGATCCAGGGAGATCTTTTCCGGCACGAGCCAAAAATGTGGGTAACTTATTTACAGACCGTATTCAATGCCATTCTGAAGGGTATGCCAATCCCCGAAACCTGGGCAGGAGCCGAAATAGTCCCAATTTTCAAAAAAGGTTCCCCTCTCCTACCAGCCAAATACAGACCGATCAGTCTGATTGATGTGGCACAAAAGCTCTTTGAGCGACTAATTCTTGACCGCCAAACAGGTTGGATGAATGACCACGCGATCCTAAGCCCATACCAGGCTGGCTTTAGGAAGCACACCTCCACAATTGATCAAATCTATAGACTACAACTAATTATGTGGGAAACGGTGAGAATGGAGGGTGGAAGCCTTTATGTCATTTTTGTAGATCTAAAGTCGGCTTTTGACTTAGTGCCCAGAGGGAAACTGTGGGAGGTACTTATAGAACTAGGGATTTCCCCCTATCTCCTGACCATGCTTGTTAGACTACATGATACAAACTTTGCTCAGGTGAGATATGGGAAAAGAGGAGAAATGACAGCGCAGTTCCCAGTTGACAGAGGCGTAAGCCAGGGCTGTGTGCTCGCACCGACCCTGTTTTGCCTCTTTGTCAATGCTTTAATGGCCCAACTTACTGAGGTGAGGGAAAATGCTGCACCTAAACTGACAAGCACCAATGTCCCTGCAATCATGTTTGCCGATGACACCCGCCTAATATCCAAATCCCCTATGGGCATAAAAAGGATTTTGGACTGTTATGCCACCTTTTGTAATAAATGGGGATTGGAGATAAATACTCTAAAAAACATTTTTATGGTTTTTAATCCACCTAAAACACTTAGTCCCAACCCCAATTTAGATGGCACCAGACTGGACAGGGTGACGGTATTTGAATATCTAGGAGTCACCCTGACAGAAAATATGGAGTGGGGCCCACAAATTGCCAAATCGAAACTTAAGTTAGCGCAGACATTGGGGGAATCATTCAATTATTAAGAAACTCTTCCTTCAAACCTGCTGTCCCCGCAGTAGAGATTTACAAGATGCAAGCCAGAAGTGCGAGACTATACGGGTCCGAATTATGGGGGCACTGCTGCTGTCAAGATCTGAGTAAAGTAGAAAACAGCTTTATGAGGCAAATTTTGGGTCTCCCTTCCAGCACTCCTCTCATCCCACTCTGGCAAGATCGGGGGATCAGACCTATTGGGGAGGAAATAGGATTGAAACCCACAACGTTCTGGCGTAGATTATGGGTGACACCAGAGTTGACTGTCTACAGAACGGAATTGAAGGGGATATTGAGTATTACTGGTGTGGCAAAAATCCCCAGGTTCATTCATGTAAAAAAGAATGCAGCAGGCTGGGCAAACCGAGCCTGTGGACTAACCCGGAGGAAGCTTGCCCTTCAATTTCCCATTCTGATTTAGTGAATGCCTATTGAATGAGCAAGCTAGCACAGGTGCTAGGGAAACCGTCCACTGGACGATTGACAGCTAAATTTTTATCTCTGAATGAGGAATATTTATTTGAAGCTTTTCTAGACAATATCCATCCAGCCATGTCAAGGCAACTTAATGTTCAGTTTAGATTGGGGACCCTCCCGCTCCGCGCCTTTTCAGGTAAATGGACGGGCGCGGTCCGGAGGGAGTGCCCAGCTTGCAGCTGGAAGGATAAATCTGAGCTTCATGTTATCTTTTTTTGTCCTGCCTATAAATCAGCAAGGAAATCTTCGATTGTTTGTCTGTGCAGGAATTTAGGGTTTGCACACTGTGCAGAGGCATTTAGAGTTTTAAAATATGACAGCTGCAGACCCAATTTATTTGCCATATAACGATTCTTAACCTCTATGTGGCGGAGGCGCTGGAATTCTGTAGACAAGATCAAACAGTAACCAAATTAATTTTGTCCTCATAAACTATAGGTCCCGCAAAGACTTTTTATCCCTCACTAGCTTCAATTTACAAAAAACAATTAAGCTGGCATGTTTTTAGAAGTATAAGTCACTGGTTTTATTTAGTCATAATGTGTACTAAGTAACTGACATTGCATGGCTATTTTACATTTTTAGACAAATTCAAATTATTTGGACCATGTCTGTTAACACTCATGGGCTTCCACCAGGGTTTTGTTCCATCTGCCAGTGCCTCTGTCTTTGTAATTACCCAACCTATATGAGCTCATGAATTATTATACATAGGTGAGGTGCCATTGTATATTTGTTTCTACTGTTAGATCCATGTAGGTGCTGTAACTAGATCCATGCAAACAAGTATGGTAATTACTGTATAATTTTAAAAGAACGTGAATTTTAATGTACTGTTTTTCTATGCATGCTTTTATGGTCGCTCAACCGAAATAACGTTTTAGGAAAGAAAGAAAAACAATTTGTTTATTTATTTTGGTCTTTCACAAAGACTAGTAGGGATAGGATATTCTTATCCTGTCCCTTATATCTTTTTTTTAATGTTAGGACAGGGGATTAAGGGTTTGAATACAAGTTTAACAAACAGATTTACTTCATCACGAACGTGATGGATATCCATCCGCCAAATTACAATTCCACTATACCATTATATCCTATCAAACTTGTAATACGCAGACGGGATATCCGTCATGTTTGTGACGGAGTATTTCATCGGCCAAACTCGTAATTAGGCCTTCAGTATCCTAGCCCTGCAAATGCTGCTGCAACATTTTTTCTCATGTTGTGTCCAGCCAATCTAAACACTCGCTCCTGCAGGAGTGGTACTCCCACAACAGTGAGTTGGCCAATGAAAAAAGTCCCCAAGGCTAATCAGAATACTCTATTTCTTCAAATTCGGTTTTATGGACTCTTGCAAGAGTTCCTCGAACCCAACCATACAGATATCCAAATATTTCTGATCCTTAATTTTATGAAAACCACTGAACAAATTTACACCAAATCAAAAAATGCATGCTTTCAAGACCACGATCTAGCTTCCGGGCAAATTTGGTGTAATTTCATTCAACATTTTCTTTGCTCTATCGCAGTTTAAAAAAAAGTCTATAGAAAATGTATGGGGATTTTGCATTTTTGGATCCCACTTTCTCTCATCCTCTGCTTGATGGATCACCCTGAAACTTTCCATGAAAAAACTAGTACAAAAGACCACTGTTTAGGAAAGTGGATATATATATATATATATATATATTCACAGAAAAAACCATAGGTTTTAGGCCATATATAGTTAGGGATTTGCATATACAAAACCTTATTTTACTCGCACAAAACCATTGAAATTCGCATATATAGTTAGATGCGCTAACTATATATCGCGCACCCGCAATCAACTGCTGATGATGTCACATATTACATCATTCATGACATGGTCAGTGACATCACTGATGACATCACTGATGACAACATCCAGTGACTGTATGTTTCTGTAAAGTTAAAATATGTCTTACATATTGAAGAATGAGTGGATGTATAAGTGTCTGGATGAAGGATTTAGTAGGTGCATGACTGACTGTATGAGTGAGTGATTAAATGTGTCTCACTGAGTGCATGGGTTAGTGACTAAACTGTCTTAATTTGTGCATCATTATGTCTGTTGTTCTGTAAACTGCTGCATGTGTTGATCAGTAGCTATATGAGTAACTATATGGGTTATTGATTGGTTGCCCAAGTATTTGTATGGGAGACTGAGTGTGTGTGTGGGTGGCTGGGAGGTGTATGACTCTGTGCATAGATGTGTGAGCAGTTGGTTCACTAGATGTATGGGTTCAAAAGTGCATGTGGAAACAGCTGTATGGGCGGTTGACTGTGTGCATGAGTGTATTGGTGAGTGAATGGATATCTCATTGCTACATGTCAAAGTACATATGTAAAACACAGTACATGTGAGAGTTGACATATATAAATAACTGTGCATAAGAGCCAGTAAATGTGTGAGTGGCTGTATGGATCATTGTGAACTTGTATCAGGGATTGTATAAGAGAGTAAATATGTGTTAGTATATGTTTGAATAAGTAAGGTGTGTATAACTGTATAGTTGAGGAAATGGAGGTGTGATTGATTCTTTGCATGACTGACTAGGTGTGTGAGTAACTCCATGGATGAGTGACAGTCTGTGAGTGTCTGTTCACACTGAGTGTATCTAAGGTTATATTAGAGTCTGAAGAGGTTCATCGTATTATCACATGAATGATGTCATCAGTGATGTGATCAGTAATGGCAAATGAGATTTCATCAGTGATGTCATCAGTGATGTCATTTGAGATGTCATCAGTGATGTTATCAGTGATGTCATCAGTGATGTAATTTGAGATGTCATCAGTGATGTCATCAGTGATGGCATTTGAGTTGTCATCAGTGATGTCATCAGTGATGTCACTGACCATGTCATGAATGATGTAATATGTGACATCATCAGCAGTGGATTGCGGGTGCGCGATATATAGTTAGCGCATCTAACTATATATGCGAATTTCAATGGTTTTGTGCGAGTAAAATAAGGTTTTGTATATGCAAATTCCTAACTATATATGGCCTAAAACCTATGGTTTTTTCTGTGAATTTCAATGGTTTTTTAATACCAAATATCAAATGCTGTCAAATGTCAAGTACATGATAGGTAAAAACATTTTCGTGTTTATGCACGCTGATGTGCTTTGAACGCTGCCCCCCCATCCCTCCCTCTTTTCTCTTAGCAGTACTCTCTCTTTGCAGATAGTGAAGGGTAGTTAACGCAGGCCTTTGCCCCCGTTGTAATCCGTCGTGCCTGCTTCTCTCTCTATTTGATTGATTGCTATCCAAGCATTTACTGTTTTAGAATTGGTTCTCTTTGGTTCATTCTGTATTTACAAACAAGCACAGAGTCGCAATACTCTGTTTAGTCTTTGCAGATAGTGAAAAATAGTTAAAAAAAACCCAAAAGGAATCGAGCAAAATCAGTAGGCCACTAATGGGATCTGTTTTTGACCTCGCTAAAATAGAAACATTAAGAACAACCCCTCATGAGAAATACGAAACTAGTAAGATGAACTTAGCTCCACACCATGATGGCTGCAAGACAGCTCGACTCCGCCGCCCACCCCACCCCACCCAAAATAACGACAAACCCTATGCAAATATTATAAATATATACAACACACCAGCAAAGTAACAGGGTAAAACATTTTATTAAATAACTATTTACATAACTATTTTATACTTTTTGTTGCCCGATCCGGCTAGCTCAATCGATCGAGCATGAAACTCATGCACTCTGATAGCAAGCGTTGCTGCTGATGCTATGCAGACCAAAACTGGTTTTCAGTTTGTACATTCTTCTACATTTTTCCATCCAAGGCTGGTTGAGTTTGTAGAACGATGGCTTCAGATTTTCAACATACGGTGTGGTGGCGCGGACTAGGAGGGGGCGCTTGGCTCCTGCCCCCTCCCCAAGTAAGATTTTCATACGTGAGTGTACGTTCATGGTTTTGGTCCCTGAGTTGCTTCGATGTCACTGCCATGCTCAAATGGCATAAGTTCTGGATGTTGGGTGCCATAGTTCAGAGTTCTGAGCAGCGCTTGTAACACTGTCTGAAGCTTATTTGCACCTACTGCAGCTTCACTATTCTCAAAGTAAGTGAGGGCCGTTTGTGGACCTGACTGCATTGTTAAACAATGTGATGCGGTGCCTCCCTGAACCGCTTGACGGAGGCCCCCGAGGGGCGGTGAGATGGCACTTAGCTCCTGCCCCCTCCCCAAGTCGTGTTGCCCTGGTGTGGCCTGAGATCGCCCCCGACATAGGCGGCCGGCTCCCGGGGTCCGGCGGAACTTTTTGTCTTTTGATGACTCTTCCATTCTGGACCTTGTCCCACAATCCGTTTGACCTGAAGACACGCTGTAGTGGGGCGCCCCTTTAGTTGCCATTCCGCCCGCTTTTGCTACACTGTGCCTCTTCCGCCATTCAGCTGTTTACCGCCCGCTCTTGCGACTACAGCGTCTCGCTCACCATGTAGTTGAGTTGCTCCCGCTCTTCCGATGCAACGATAGGCGGCTGCCACAGGACTCTCAAAATGGCGGTCGGCTCTTCAGATTTGGGCGTCGTCCACTAAAATGGCCCTGGGACACCTTGGAACTCGGACGCTTGCCTGATAGGGCTTGGGTCCCATTCTCGAAAGCGTCCCCTCAGCCTTGAAGATTCTACAAAAGTCTTGGGGGCCCCCGACTCCCGCAGGCTTCTGGTGGGGAGCGGCTGCCATGATTGCTCGTGGAATGGCCACGACTGAGCTACGAGATGGTGGTGCTCTCATGCTGACGCCAGCTTCAGTCTGAAACATCCAGAAACACTGTAGACTACCAATTCGATCAGTTCCGGTAGCGCCCCAACATGACCCGGTAGAGAAGAACTTGCCCTCCCCTCTTTGACTGATGGTTCTTGTTGCCTGTCCCTTCTGTTGTCATTTAACAGAACTTTTTAGACTGCTGAAAGGGGTTGTGTTCCGAACGCTGGTTGGTGGAGAAATTTTGACTATATTCTGGACCTACGTTGTCGCGTAATGCGTTATATGACACGCCGCGTTAGCGCACCCGGAAGTGCTCCGGTGCGCGAATCGCAGCTTCCCGGAAGCGATCCGGGGCGCGGCGCGCAGCGCGTAACGTAAGCATAACAGGTCATGTGATTTGTTAATAAAACTTTTCATTGGTTCATTTTACTTTTGTTATTTTAATGATGAAAAGCTTGGTCATATGACCTAAAAATTACGCTTTTTATTGGTTTCGAACATTATTTTTTCTTAAACATATATGTTATAATGTTCCAGGCTAATGTACTTTCCCGGAAAATTTACAACTGTCCTGCAAGTAAAATATATTCCTTTTTCGAGAAAAAGGGCGTTTCTTCATCCCTTGACGGAGCCGTTGAGTAAAAGAGGCTCGGCCTGCTGTCTTAGTCGCCGATACGCCTGATTATCAGATTCTTATCGATCACTTTATGTTGCAGGAGTGGAAAACATAACTGCTCTTGACCATTTATCTTTACTGCGTTCCTGCATATTATACCTTTTATCCGTCATGTAATTGGACTGCTTTATTTCACTTGCCTTTTACTGATTCGAAAACAGTGACTAAAATTAAAAACTTTACCAATGTAAATACTACTACCATGTTTTGTTTTAAAAACCTTTATTGCGAAAATGTCAGTATACAAATACGGGCCTATAACCACGTGGGCCGGCCACGGAGCAAACTGGAATCGTATATGATGAGGAGACATTTACACTGTAGAGGAACGTAACGAGCGGGCCATTAGGTTGCAAGAACTAAGGTGTCTAACAGTTGCGGAATCGGTGGACGTACATTTTGTAATTAAAATACGACAGGGCCACTTACAATAAAATTATCTAGATATACATTTGCGGGCAAGTACCATGGGTGACGTTAATTCGAACTTTCAATAGTACAGTAATCAATAACACATCAGAACTTAATATCAATAGGGATGTCGAAATATTCAATCAATTCTCGTCCCCGCCCGCCATGAGCATCAAAACTGCATTCATATCTTGTGATATCAAGGTTGTTCAACCAGTACACAACAAGGAGTTACGAGTCCCATTTATACCGGCGCCATTTTGGGCGAGGCCGGGCAGGTCCAGGATATAGTCAAAATGTCTCCACCAACCATCGGCCAGACCAGAACCCCTTTCGGCCCTTTATGCTACAAGATGGTGTCTTCCATTCAGAAAATATTGTTGGCAGCATTTTGAAAGGAAACATAAACAGCCATTCTCCTACTGAGTCTCACATTGTTACATTTAGGAAGAATGTTGAAGAGTAGTATGTTGAAAATCTGAAGCCATTGTTCTACAAACTCTCAACCAGCCTTGGATGGAAAAAAAATCCTGAAGAATGTACAAACTGAAAACCAATTTTTGTCTGTATAGCATCAACAGCAACGCTTGACTCAGCTTTGTGTGAAGCTGCCATTTTTTTTGTTTTTTTTCAAAGGGAAAGAACAGAAAGAGGCATTGAAAATGGCTCAACAGGAGCAAAAAAAAAATTAAAACTTCTTGCGTTTGGAACATTGGTGTTTCTCGAAAGCCAGATTAATTAACTTCACACTCATGTTTGCGCATGAAATTAATGTTCCACAATATAAGCATGTCAGCTTCAGATGTACAACATTTTTTTGTATATTTGGAACAGTTTCGTTTGCCTCTGCCACTGAGAGAGAGATATCAGAAGATGGTCGGGCCACCGAAGTTGGGGGGTTCTGTTGTAGTTCACGCATCTCTGCACGACTATAGTTGATTGGATGCCACCTCTGCATATGTCGGTGCATCGTGTGATTTCCAAAGCTGTATTTTTTATTAGTTCCCCTGGATAACTTCTCTTCGCACACATTCAGGGACCTGGTTGTGTCTTCAGGTCAAACGGATTGTGGGACAAGATGCAGAAAGGAAAAGGAAAAAAGTTCCGCCGGACCCCGGGAGCCGGCCGCCTATGTCATGGGCGATCTTTGGCCACACCAGGGCGATAGTGAAGCTGCAGCAGGTGCAAATAAGCTTCAGACAGTGTTACAAGCACTGCTCAGAACTCTCAACTATGACACCACCTCGGTGCCATCCGGATCTTGGCGCCTTGTGCTGGTTCCGGCCTATTTACACATCGGTCCGCTACTGACACCACCTCACAGACCAACGGGGCACCCCACGCCGACTTTCGGCGCAGCATTGTAGGATGGCCACACCAGAGCAGCAACTTGCTAAACACCACCTCGGTGCCATCCAGATCTCGGCGCGTTGTGCTGCCTTTGGCCTACTGTAGCCGCAAGTGCGGACGCAACTCAACTGGATAGCGAGTGAAACACCAAGGGGCGCCCCACTGCAGCCGAGGAGCCTCCATCTTGGGGGCGACGCACAGCATCACCAATGCAGTCAGATCCTCAAACAGCCCCCACTGACTGACGCGACCTCACAGGCCAACGGGGCGCCCCACGCCGACTTTCGGCGCAGCATTGTAGGATGGCCACACCAGTGCGGCAACTTGCTGGACACCACCTCGGTGCCATCCGGATCTCGGCGCGTTCGAGTCACTGTACCGCAAGAGTGACCGCAACTCAGCTGGACACGCCGTCTTTCGGCGCAGCATTGTAGGATGGCCACACCAGTGCGGCAACTTGCTGGACACCACCTCGGTGCCATCCAGATCTCGGCGCGCTGTGCTGTCTTCGGCCTACTGTAGCCGCAAGTGCGGACGCAACTCAGTTGGACGGCGAGTGAAACGCTAAGGGGCGCCCCACTGCAGCCGAGGAGCCTCCATCTTTGGGGAGACGCACAGCCCCCACTGACTGACGTGACTTCACAGGCCAACGGGGCGCCCCACGCCGACTTTTGGCGTAGCATTGTAGGATAGCCATACCAGTGCAGCAACTTGCTGGACACCACCTCGGTGCCAACCGGATCTCGGCGCGTTGTGCTGCCTTCGGCCTATTCGCACATCAGTCCGCTACTGACGCCGCCTCACGTGTCAATGGATTTTCTACGCTTTTTATAGCCCTATGCCGCATAACAGGTCATGTGACTTGTTTATAAAACTTTTCATTGGTTCATTTTACTTTTGGTTTCCTAATGATGGAAGGCTTGGTCATATGACCTAAAAATAACACTTTTCATTGGTTTAGAAATTTTTTTTTTCCCAAACGATGAAAGCCCCACCTTGTTTCTGGATGTTTCAGACTGAAGCTGGCGTCAGCATGAAAGCACCACCATCTCGTGGCTCCGTCGTGGTCATTCCGCGAGCAATCATGGCAGCCGCTCCCCACCGGAAGCCTGCAGGAGTCGAGGGCCCCCAAGACTTTTGTAGAATCTTCACGGCTGAGGGGACGCTTTCGAGAATGGGATCCAAGACCTAGCAGACAAGCTCCAAGGTGTCCCAGGGCCATTTTAGTGGACCAGGCCCAAAAGGGAAAGAGCCTGCCGCCATTTTGAGAGTCCTGTGGCAGCCGCCTATCACTGAACCGCAAGAGTAGGCGCAACTCAGCTGAATGGCGGATTTTGGCACAGTGTACCAAAAGCGGGCGGAATGGCAACTGAAACGGTAAAGGGGCGCCCCACTACAGCACACGAGCCGCCACCTGGGGAGGCCCGTTCACGCCGCCTCTCCCACCCCCCCCCCCCCCCCAGGGCGCCCCACGCCGTTTTTCGGAGCAGCATTGTAGGATGCCAAAACCAGTGCGGCAACTTACTGGACATCACCTGGGTGCCATCCACATCTCGATGCCCAGACGTGGGTCCCAGGCACTCCACACCACTTGGAGTCAAGCTAGCCGGGCTGATGAGAGGTGTTACCTCGAAACCGGTCCGGTCCTCGGATGCATGATTCCGTTCTGGGAAGGACATGGCTTTTGTAGTTCGGACTGGACTGTTCCCATGGGGCAACAGGGTCAGAGCTGATTTGCATATCGCCATTGTCTAACCCAGGGTGGTGTGGAGTGCAAAAAAACGATGGATTTGGGCCCAGATCTTTTGACTGGGGGAGTGTGTGACATTGATCCACACTCAGTCCATCACTTGTTGTTTTTGCAATTGCCGCCCTAAGTGCGCTGGGGATGCCCAGACGTGGGTCCCAGGCACTCCACACCACTTGGAGTCAAGCTAGCCGGGCTGATGAGAGGTGTTACCTCGAAACCGGTCCGGTCCTCGGATGCTTGATTCCGTTCTGGGAAGGACATGGCTTTTGTAGTTCGGACTGGACTGTTCCCATGGGGCAACAGGGTCAGAGCTGATTTGCATATCGCCATTGTCTAACCCAGGGTGGTGTGGAGTGCAAAAAAAAAAAAAAAAAAAAAAAAAAACGATGGATTTGGGCCCAGATCTTTTGACTGGGGGAGTGTGTGACATTGATCCACACTCAGTCCATCACTTGTTGTTTTTGCAATTGCCGCCCTAAGTGCGCTGGGGATGCCCAGACGTGGGTCCCAGGCACTCCACACCACTTGGAGTCAAGCTATCCGGGCTGATGAGAGGTGTTACCTCGAAACCGGTCCGGTCCTCGGATGCTTGATTCCGTTCTGGGAAGGACATGGCTTTTGTAGTTCGGACTGGACTGTTCCCATGGGGCAACAGGGTCAGAGCTGATTTGCATATCGCCATTGTCTAACCCAGGGTGGTGTGGAGTGCAAAAAAACGATGGATTTGGGCCCAGATCTTTTGACTGGGGGAGTGTGTGACATTGATCCACACTCAGTCCATCACTTGTTGTTTTTGCAATTGCCGCCCTAAGTGCGCTGGGGATGCCCAGACGTGGGTCCCAGGCACTCCACACCACTTGGAGTCAAGCTAGCCGGGCTGATGAGAGGTGTTACCTCGAAACCCGTCCGGTCCTCGGATGCTTGATTCCGTTCTGGGAAGGACATGGCTTTTGTAGTTCGGAGTGGACTGTTCCCATGGGGCAACAGGGTCAGAGCTGATTTGCATATCGCCATTGTCTAACCCAGGGTGGTGTGGAGTGCAAAAAAACGATGGATTTGGGCCCAGATCTTTTGACTGGGGGACTGTGTGACATTGATCCACACTCAGTCCATCACTTGTTGTTTTTGCAATTGCCGCCCTAAGTGCGCTGGGGATGCCCAGACGTGGGTCCCAGGCACTCCACACCACTTGGAGTCAAGCTAGCCGGGCTGATGAGAGGTGTTACCTCGAAACCGGTCCGGTCCTCGGATGCTTGATTCCGTTCTGGGAAGGACATGGCTTTTGTAGTTCAGACTGGACTGTTCCCATGGGGCAACAGGGTCAGAGCTGATTTGCATATCGCCATTGTCTAACCCAGGGTGGTGTGGAGTGCAAAAAAACGATGGATTTGGGCCCAGATCTTTTGACTGGGGGAGTGTGTGACATTGATCCACACTCAGTCCATCACTTGTTGTTTTTGCAATTGCCGCCCTAAGTGCGCTGGGGATGCCCAGACGTGGGTCCCAGGCACTCCACACCACTTGGAGTCAAGCTAGCCGGGCTGATGAGAGGTGTTACCTCGAAACCGGTCCGGTCCTCGGATGCTTGATTCCGTTCTGGGAAGGACATGGCTTTTGTAGTTCTGACTGGACTGTTCCCATGGGGCAACAGGGTCAGAGCTGATTTGCATATCGCCATTGTCTAACCCAGGGTGGTGTGGAGTGCAAAAAAACGATGGATTTGGGCCCAGATCTTTTGACTGGGGGAGTGTGTGACATTGATCCACACTCAGTCCATCACTTGTTGTTTTTGCAATTGCCGCCCTAAGTGCGCTGGGGATGCCCAGACGTGGGTCCCAGGCACTCCACACCACTTGGAGTCAAGCTAGCCGGGCTGATGAGAGGTGTTACCTCGAAACCGGTCCGGTCCTCGGATGCTTGATTCCGTTCTGGGAAGGACATGGCTTTTGTAGTTCGGACTGGACTGTTCCCATGGGGCAACAGGGTCAGAGCTGATTTGCATATCGCCATTGTCTAACCCAGGGTGGTGTGGAGTGCAAAAAAAAAAAAAAAACGATGGATTTGGGCCCAGATCTTTTGACTGGGGGAGTGTGTGACATTGATCCACACTCAGTCCATCACTTGTTGTTTTTGCAATTGCCGCCCTAAGTGCGCTGGGGATGCCCAGACGTGGGTCCCAGGCACTCCACACCACTTGGAGTCAAGCTAGCCGGGCTGATGAGAGGTGTTACCTCGAAACCGGTCCGGTCCTCGGATGCTTGATTCCGTTCTGGGAAGGACATGGCTTTTGTAGTTCGGACTGGACTGTTCCCATGGGGCAACAGGGTCAGAGCTGATTTGCATATCGCCATTGTCTAACCCAGGGTGGTGTGGAGTGCAAAAAAACGATGGATTTGGGCCCAGATCTTTTGACTGGGGGAGTGTGTGACATTGATCCACACTCAGTCCATCACTTGTTGTTTTTGCAATTGCCGCCCTAAGTGCGCTGGGGATGCCCAGACGCGGGTCCCAGGCACTCCACACCACTTGGAGTCAAGCTAGCCGGGCTGATGAGAGGTGTTACCTCGAAACCGGTCCGGTCCTCGGATGCTTGATTCCGTTCTGGGAAGGACATGGCTTTTGTAGTTCGGACTGGACTGTTCCCATGGGGCAACAGGGTCAGAGCTGATTTGCATATCGCCATTGTCTAACCCAGGGTGGTGTGGAGTGCAAAAAAATGATGGATTTGGGCCCAGATCTTTTGACTGGGGGAGTGTGTGACATTGATCCACACTCAGTCCATCACTTGTTGTTTTTGCAATCTCAGAGAAGAACAGCGCAGATGGGAGGAGGTTTCTGGCCCATGCATGAGAGAGAGAGCGGGGGTGACCAGTGCGTGGGGGAGATGCTTACGAGGGTGGGGAGCCATGCTGAGGATCAGCGGCGTGCAGAGAGTGGGTCTGGTCAAGGCATCTAAAATGGCTGCCGTGCTCAACAAAAGTGTGGCATTGGAAAAAAGGCAAGATGGCGCAGACAATGTTTATCAATAAGGATTTAACAAAATATTTAATCGCAGTGACAAAATGGCGGTCAACAGTGCCTGATTTCCATCGAATCGAACGTTAACAGACAACACGCAGCAAAAAAAATAAAACGCTCACGCACAGCCGCTGGAAGACATGTATCAACATATATGAGCCTCCTCAGCCACCCTCAGAAAACATAAGGGATCAGGATACGTCTCCCGTACCCCCTTATACCTAGTAATTTAATTAAATCGAAACACAAAATGGCGAATTCCCGTTTCGCTACCAGTTTGTGGCCCGGTTCGCGATCCGGGAAGCGCTTCTACCGTGAAAAATCAATTTTTTTTTATTTTCCCCACGGGACCCTTTAATAACCCCAACATCATTCCTAGGGGGTCAAGAGGGGTCTACTTTGCCCCTTTCATTAAATTCCCCCTTCGTTTTTCACCTCTTCTTGTTTCTCGATCCTACCGAGAGACAAGATGGCGGCCGCTACGGACTGTTTAGAATGTTGACAGACACCGGAAAGCCAATCAGCTTCGCTACGCAAAGCTCCGTTACGGGAAAAGTAAGCGAACCGGAGCGCTACCCGGAGCGCTGTCACAGATATATATCTTTTTTTGAACGTTAATTTCTCAAAATCCACTGAAGCACATATATTGAGACCTAGCAAAGGCACATCGGGCTAACAGTCCCTACAATTTTGGCAAGTTTTGTGCAAATCCATTCAGCCGTTCGAGCTAAAAGTGAGGCCACCGGAAAGCCAATCAGCTTCGCTACGCAAAGCTCAGTTACGCGAAAAGTAAGCGAACCGGAGCGCTACCCGGAGCACTGTCACAGATATATATCTTTTTTTTAACGTTAATTTCTCAAAATCCACTGAAGCACATATATTGAGACCTAGCAAAGGCACATCGGGCTAACAGTCCCTACAATTTTGGCAAGTTTCGTGCAAATCCATTCAGCCGTTCGAGCTAAAAGTGAGGCCAACCGCCCTATGGAAATTAACATGGAAAAACGCGTTTTGGGACCCCCTTTTTTCTCGGCCCCCCCTTGACGAACCCCCCCCAAATTGTCAGGGGCTGCTCAGAAACGAAATGTGCCATTTTCCTGAACAATTCAGCCGATTCTGTCTACAAACGCCAAAGTTATTAGACATAGAATTTTCAAAAGTTCCATAGAGAAAAAATCCTAACTATATATACCTACTGACTATCGCCAGTAGGTAATACATATATATATATATATATATTCACAAAGAGAAAATGCTGGTTGATTAAGCTGATATACGGCATGATTTCATCGGAGATAGAAGTTTTTTGTCTCTTATGTAATCATTCTTTGCAGTGGCGGAAACTACTGACTTGAATGTTGATTGATAAATACTAGTTTTATTTTGTCATGGGTCGGATGCCCATTTTACCTGTAATATAAGAAGGATGATGAAGTGCTGCATAAGAGTGTCAATTGCCACGAACGCGGTGATTTGATAAAGTCTGAATTGCATTATTCAAAGATGGCCGCTGCATATAGACTTTGCTAGTCCTCTGTTGATTACTATGTACATTCTAATCACGTGACCAATGTAACGTGAGCCTTAAAAATGTCTGCTTTGCGGGCGCGTATTATGAAAAAACACAAGATTAAGGCATCGCCGAACCGCGTCTGTTTCTTCATGCTTTTCCGCATATGTAATGAAATAAAATACCCTTAAGAACTGCAGAAGGCCCCGTGAGTGCTTTTCCTGGAAGCTGTATTGGAGTGGAAGTGAACTGTTGTATTAACGCGGGTGCACCGCTGCGTTTGAAGTACCCATCTTTGATTGCGCTGTCGAAAGGTGCAGTCGGAGCATGGATATATATATCCCCATTGCGCTATATTTGGATGTTTGCGGTATGTCCAGGCTAATATTTGCTTCATTAATAATTAATTTATGATATTGAAATTTGAAAAGGCCTACTATGATTACCTATTACCCTTAAAATAAAAGTCTATAGAAAATGTATGGAGATTTTGCATTTTGGGACCCCACTTTCTCTCATCCCTCGCTTGATGGATCATCCTGAATCTTAGTCCAAAAGACCACTGTTTTGGAAAGTATTACCTACTGGCGGTCGCCAGTAGGTATATATAGTTAGGATTTTTTCCCTATGGGATTTCTGAAAATTCTATGTCTAATAACTTTGGCGTTTGTGGACGGAATCGGCTGAAATTTTCAGGAAAATGGCACATTTTGTTTCTGAGCAGCCCCTGAAAATTTGGGGGGGGTCGTCAAGGGGGGGCCGAGAAAAAAGGGGGGTCCCAAAACGCGTTTTTCCCATGTTAATTTCCATAGGGCGGTTGGACTCACTTTTAGCCCGAACGGCTGAATGGATTTCCACGAAACTTGGCAAAATTGTAGGGACTGTTAGCCCGATGTGCCTTTGCTAGGTCTCAATATATGTGCTTCAGTGGATTTTGAGAAATTAACGTTTAAATCAAGATATATATCTGTAACAGCGCTCCGGGCAGCGATCCGGTTCGCGTACTTTTCGCGTTACGGAACTTTGCGCACGGAAAGCTGATTGGCTCTTCGGTGTCTGTCAACATTCTAAACAGTCCGGTGCAGCCGCCATCTTGTCTCTCGGTAGGATCGAGAGACAAGAGGAGGCCAAAACAAAGGGGGAAATTACCATAAGGGGGCATAGTAGATCCTCATTGACCCCCTAGGTTTTATGTGGAGGTTTTAAAAGGGCCCAGGAGGGTCAAAAAATTTTTTTTTTTTTTTTTGCGTGGTTATCGCCTAGTACGCGAACCGGAAAGCGTTCTGGGCAGCGTACTATAAGGATAATAGAATGATACACTTTTCAAAGACTGTATGTTAATTGTTTGTTGTTTTTGTTGTTTTTTTTTGTTTTCTTTATTTTTAAAGTTTTTTTTTTATTTTGATTGTTTTTCATAATTTATTAAACTTTCTAACATTTCAGTGTCTGAAATGTCATTATTTTCTTGAAATATTGTTTGCAATCTGTGAGGTTGTAAAATGTCCTCATTTGCAAGGAGGGCATCTACTGCTTGGACACATTGCAGCAGTTCATTATCCAAGCTTACATCCATAAATTCCATGTCAATTTGTTCAATCAATTCCTGGCTGCTCTCTTGCAGGTCCATTTCAAAAGAAACTTGGTTTTCGCCTTCCATTTTGCCTGAAATTTGGATTAAAAAAATATATACAATCCATAAATCGCAAGGTTTAAGTGTAGACAGTGCATTGGTGAATATTGGCAGTTCTGTGTTCAAGGAGGGTATGGCATATGTGGCATTGTCACAAGTTAGAACTTTATCGGGATTGTACTTGATTGACTGTGATGTCACAAACATTTGTGCGGATCTAGATTGTGTTAAGGAATACAATAGGTTAAGAAGAGAGTATGCGCCACATTTGCCTCAATATCCTTTGTTTGAGAAACGTGTGGTAGGCCGGAAACGTAGAAATATCAGTAATAGTAGGGAGGTTGTAGCAAAAAGACCAAAAGTCAATGAAGCGAAAATTGTTAGCAGAAAGAAAGTGGATTCTGTTGAAGATGTTGTCGGTTTTCAACTGCTATGCAAATGTAGTGGTTAATGTTCTCTTTTCACTAGAGAGTTTAAAAGAACAGATTCTGTTGAATTCAGAACAAATTTTATGCTGTTTGTTGAATTCTGTTTTCGAGAAATGTAGCACTGATCGAACAAAAGTAGAAAGTGTGTCTGAAGTTCGTTATCTGTTAGATGAATGTTCAGGTCAAACAGACGTCTCTGAAAATAATCAGCAAGATTGTCAGGAGTTTTTAATGTATATGCTTGATGTATTGCAAGATGAGGGTGTAGATGTAGATCACCTGTTTGGGCTTTCTTATCAATGGCAGTATGACTGCGAGAACTGTAGGGTATCAAGTACTACTAGTGTAGACTCAGAAAGATTTATATATTTAACTTTGCCAGACAGTAAATCAGTGTCCTTTAATAAGCTAGTAAATGCAGCGGATCACAACATGGAGTGTAGCCAATGTAAATGTGATATGATGTCAACATTAATGATCCAACGATGTAAGCCTGATGGATCAAAATTGTCAACTTTAATAAAAAAATTTGTGGCTTCTCAGCTGTCAATATCAGGGAGGACTTTTGTAACTGTAGCAATTATCTATCACGATGGTCCTTCAACAACATCAGGACATTATACAGCTTACTTAAAGTCTCAAAACGGCTGGTCATTCTGCAATGATTCTGTTGTAACTTTCAAAAAAAAATTGCCGTTTGACCTTAAAAATTCTTACCTGGTGTTTTTAAAACCAAAATTTTAAAGAAAGTTTTTTGGGATTTCCTGTGAGGAATTGGAAATTGTTCATCAAGTAGAGGGAATGTAAGTCTGCAATGCTGTCTAGATTATTGGTCCAAAACTTTTAATTATAATGTCAATTTTAAAATCCAACTATATAAACCTGATGCAAGTAAGTCTGCTTCATAGTAAGCAGTATCAGTGTCATAGGAAAAGGAGAACATGAGTGACAAAGAAGAGTAAGATATTAGTAGTCCAGGATTGTGAAAATATTCTCAAATGTTTTCTTTTTGAAAGATGCGAAAATAGAAAATGACGGGATTTGATTTGAAGAATTACAAGATTTGCGAATCGCTGCAACATGATTTGGCCTAGTGGAAACATGTGATAGAATGTGAGAAGTCTTTTTTTGTATGTGACATATTTTTCGAAATGATGGAGGTTTTCTTTCAGAAAGTGCCGGGCTGAAAATATTTATAGCACAACAGAGTGGATGCTGTTCATAGGAGATCCTTTGACGTTATTGAAAGTAAGTTAATTTTAAGGAGTTTTGAATTCAGAATTCTTATGTTGTATGGGTTTTTTAAACACAATCATTTTGATTGTGTTTTTTTTTCCCCGCTGTTACATGATGAATACCTTCAAATCACTGATTTAAGTGAAATTTGATACATTCTGAGAACAGCAAAAATAAACCATTTAACATGTATAATTAATGTTCTGCTTTTTGTACTTATGATATACATTTAGAAATGTGAGGTAGATATGGAAAAAGTGAGTCTTCTGTAAGTGTCAATTCTAATGCTTACAGTGCTGTACTTCTGGGTACTGTTTTTTTTGAAAAAAAAGAAATAGGCCTCACCTCTAAGAAAGCTCTTGAAAGCACACATCTTATTTGCATCCTGAAACAATCATTTAAAATGTTAGACACAATTTTATGATGGTTTTACATCTCTTTTGCACTGTTATTGCATCACTATTGTGAGACATAAGCAATGCAAAAGAAGCATCATGTTTCAAAATAGGCCTCATTTCATCAGCATGAAGATACTGTTTGTTTAAAATAAATATCTTTAGGATTGTGTACGGGTCGTAGAGAAGTAGAGGTTTCTGTAAGTGTCAAAGTTGTTTAAAAACTGTTTCTTCTTGAACCTTTTCCCTTCTTTTTTCTAATTTTTAAATACATGTTTTAATATTTTTGGAAATGTTTGTTCTCTCATTTACAGATTGAATATATGAAAAATTTTCTTTAAAAGTTATCAAGAATTATAAGGTAAATGTTTTCTACTTTTATAACCCGCATTCCACTGCTGATGATGTCACTGACTATGTTATGAATGATGTAATAAGTGGGCATGTTTTACTACAATGGTAGGTCTTCACCTCTATTATCTCCTCTGTATTCTTCAACAAGCATAAATTTGATATGCAACCCAGAGTACGGTTCACCTTAAACAAACTTTTAGAGAGGACACACCTTATCGTCACCCTCAATAAATCATTTAATCTATCACATTTAACATCTATTAGTTCTAGTGCTTCATTTCTTTAATCTTTACTTTCCTGTGTTTGCTACTTCTCTCATTCCTTTCTCTATTACTTAATTTTTCTACTCCTTCCAGTATTTTTCTCACTCCCTCTCTTCTCATACTTCGTCATTATTATTCACTAATTCTGTCTCTATTAATGTTACTGTTTCTGAATGATCTCCAAAAATTTTTAAAACAAGAACAGTAAGTATAAGGATAGGAAAAGACATCTATAGGAAGTGAACAAAAAAAACTGTTACTCGCAATCCACTGCTGATGATGTCACTGACCATGTCAAAAATTATGTAATATATGACATGATCAGAAGTGAATTGCGGGTAACAGTATCTTTTCTTTACTCCCTATAGCTGTCTTTTTTGTAACATAACTGTCTGTTTCCTTTCCTTATACTTACTGTTCTTTTTTTAAAAAAATTTTTTTTGGTTCGCTCAAAGTTCGCGTACCGGAGTGCGAACTGGGAGCGAACTAATAGAAATAGAGCTTGGCAGAGTTCAAAGAATTCTACCAATTTTTTTTAATAATGGGGAGGTAGTTCTGAAAAGAACTTTTTTTTTTGTTTTTGTTGTTTTTTTTTTTTTTTTTTTTTTTTTGAACATTTTTTATATTTTTTTGTTTTTTTCTGAACATTTTGTATTTTTTTTTATTTTTTGGGGGGTAGGGGGGAAACAAAAATGATTCAGTGAAAAGGGCTCAACAGGAGCAACGAAAAAAAGAAGAATTTATTTCTTGGGTCGTTTTGGGCACACATGATTGTTGATGGCTCTCATTATAAGGGTAATGCTACTTTCGCGGTAGCAAAGTGTCTGGTTGCACCACACACAGACTTGCTTCACTTCCCCCATGTTGATTTGGATGTTCGGGATCACCTCCCTCGCCTCCGGTCCCGATACCTCCTGAACAACGGATCTTCTCGGCATTTCTGGGGGATTTTGTTGTTGGTCGCGAAGCTGGGCATTGCTGTAATTGTTAGGGTGCCACCGACCCATGTGCCTGTGCATTGTATAATTCCCATAGCTGTACTTTTTGTCAGTACCCCTGGAAAGACGATCGCCGCAAATGCGGCAAAAGACGTATCTGGCATTGACTTTTTTTTGGTCAGCTGGAAATTTAAAAAATTGCCAGATGTAATTTTCTTTCCTGTTATATCTCCTGGGCTCTTCTGGCAAAAACTCAGGAATTTCTTCTTCTTCCTCCTCTTCTTGATTTTCTTCCTCTTCTATAATTAGTGAAGTATGTGGTCTTTTCTTCCCATGAGGAGGTGGAGGAGGTGGTGGGGGCACACTGGCTGAAGCAACCATTGAAGCCATTGCTGAAGAATCAAAAGGGGTCTTTCTCTCACCAAGATGAAAGTCAGAGTGAGGAAAGAAGGAGGGGTTTTCATCATTTGGGAGAAGGAAAAATTCTAAACCAATGAAAAGTGTTAATTTTACATCACATGACCAAGTATTACATCATTAGGAAACCAAAAGTGAAATGAACCAATGAAAAGTGTTATTATCGAGTCACATGACCTGTTGTATTTACGTTTCGCGCTTTGCTCCGCTTTCCGGTCCACTTCCGGGTCCGCTAACTTGGCGCGTCCAATGACGTATTACGCGATTACGCAAAACGTCATGCGAACGTAACAGTTACGCTAAAGGAACGTTTACCGGTTCGCGTACTAAGCCGCGGCTTTAAATTGAGCTAACGGGAAGCAGACCGGTTCGCGGACTGGGAGCGAAACAAAAAAAAATGTTTTAAAGAAATTGTCTAAAGTACATGAAAAATATATTTCAAGATTTAAAGGAGAATACATTTTACAGCTACAGATATTAGCTTTTAAAAAACCATTGAAATTCAATGAAAAAACCATAGGTTATAGACCATATATAGTTAGGAATTTGCATTTACAAAACCTTTAAAATTCAATGAAAAAACCATTGGTTAAAGAACATATATAGTTAGGAATTTGCATTTACAAAACCTTATTTTACTCGCATAAAACCATTGAAATTCCATATATAGTTAGATGCGCTAACTATATATCGCGCACCCGCAATCCACTGCTGATGATGTCACATATTACATCATTCATGACATGGTTAGTGACATCACTGATGACATCACTGATGACATCTCAAATGACATCACTGATGACATCTCAAATGACATCACTGATGACATCACTAATGACAACATCCAGTGACTGTATGTTTCTGTAAAGTTAAAATATGTCTTACATATTGAAGAATGAGTGGATGTATAAGTGTCTGGATGAAGGATTTAGTAGGTGCATGACTGACTGTATGAGTGAGTGATTAAATGTGTCTCACTGAGTGCATGGGTTAGTCACTAAACTGTCTTAATTTGTGCATCATTATATCTGTTGTTCTGTAAACTGTTGCATGTGTTGATATGTAGCTATATGAGTAACTATATGGGTTATTGATTGGTTGCCCAAGTATTTGTATGGGAAACTGAGTGTGTGTGTATGGGTGGCTGGGAGGTGTATGACTCTGTGCATAGATGTATGAGCAGTTGATTCACTAGATGTATGGTTTCAAAAGTACATGTGGAAACAGCTGTATGGGCGGTTGACTGTGTGCATGAGTGTATTGGTGAGTGAATGGATATCTCAGTGCTACATGTCAAAGTAAGTACATATGTAAAACACAGTACATGTGAGAGTTGACATATATAAATAACTGTGCATAAGAGCCAGTGAATGTGTGAGTGGTTGTATGGATCATTGTGAACATGTATCAGGGATTGTATAAGAGAGTAAAGTAAATATGTGTTAGTATATGTTTGAATAAGTAAGGTGTGTATAACTGTGTAGTTGAGAAAATAGAGGTGTGATTGATTTTTTGCATAACTGACTAGGTGTGTGAGTAACTCCATGGATGAGTGACAGTCTGTGACTGTCTGTTTACACTGATTGTATCTAAGGTTATATTAGAGTCTGAAGAGGTTCATGGTATTATCCCATGAAAGATATCATCAGTGATGTGATCAGTCATGTGAAATGAGATGTTATCAGTGATTTTATCAGTGATGTCATTTGAGATGTCATCAGTGATGTCATCAGTGATGTCACTAACCATGTCATGAATGATGTAATATGTGACATCATCAGCAGTGGATTGCGGGTGCGCGATATATAGTTAGCGCATCTAACTATATATGGAATTTCAATGGTTTTATGCGAGTAAAATAAGGTTTTGTAAATGCAAATTCCTAACTATATATGTTCTTTAACCAATGGTTTTTTCATTGAATATATATATATATATATATGTATATATTACCTAATGGCGGTCGCCAGTAGGTAGTTATAGTTAGGACCTAGTTTCCATAGGAAATCCTCAACATTCTATTTGGAATAACTTTGGCCCTGGTTGAAGAATCTTAGCGAATTTCTCAAAAAAGATGGCTCGGTCCGCTGCGCTCCTTCCCTAAAAGTTTGGGGGGGATTGGTCAAGTGGGGGCTGAGATAAAAGGGGGGTCCCAAAACATGTTTTCTCCATGTTATTTTCCATAGGACCTTTAGACTCGGCTACAGGTCGAACGGGTGAATGGATTTATAAGAAATTTGGCAAAACTGTACAGTCCGGCTCGCAGATTACGCTTTTTTTGGAATGGTGTAAATCCGTTCAGTAGTTGCTGAGGAAATTAAAATTTAAAGTCAAATTATATATCTATACGTGCGCACACGTGCGCGCACCCAAACGGCTGCGCGCGCGAGCGGAATTTTGCTGCGTGACGTCTGTTAACGTTCGATTCGAAGGAAATCAGGAAGTATTGACCGCCATTTTGTCATTGCGAGTAAATATATTGTTGATTTCAAAGCGTTGGAATATGGAAAGGGGAGAAGGTAGAGATTGTTTTGCTGCGTAGGTTTTCTCAGGGTGTGCAGTAAGGCCCTTAAAGGCGAAAATATATATATATTTTTTTTTTTTAAAGTTGCGTGGTGCGCGCACTCGGTTAGGCACACCTTTTTACTAGAGTGTGAAAATGGAGATAAATCAGTAGTTTGAGTGCTTAGATATAAGGTGGCTCTGAAAAGAGCCCTTGTGTTAATTGAGTGTTTTCTGCATTTATAAGTAAGTACCAATGCAGAGCCTGATGTTGCAGAGGAAGATTCTGTTTCCCTCATTCGTGAAATGAACACCGTCTCTCCCATAGACGTCTTGCATGTGGTATCGCAAGTTGTTGTGGTAAATAGAACCCATGCTATAATCTCTGAGGAACGCAGAAACAGATTTATTTACATGTCTCCTTGCTTTCTCAAATTGTGCACAATGTTGATTGGACCAATTCCATTTCTGTCTTTGGCATATATTGGAATATACCAAGGCAGATCGAGGAAAAAGTGTCATCAATTGTCGAAAGGTGTCTTTTAGAAGCATTTCCAGACCTATCCCAGTGATTGTGCCTAGATCGTTCCCACCACAGTGCACAATTATAAGGTCTGGTTCTGGGAGATGCATAAAAGTTTTCACCAATGGAATCAATTGGTGACATTTCAATCCTCTTTTGGAAATCCATGTTATGTGTACATTTGGTAAGCTGAGGTTGCAAATTCGTCTGCTTACTGCATATTTTTCACTCCAGTGAATATAAGTGTGTCCTATTAGCCAGACCTTCATTTTCAAGGGATTTGTAGTCGTCCTCCGATCGGTTCTGGAAGTGGAATGGTAGTTAGAAGTTGAAATTCTAAATAAAGAAAAAGGAAGAGGCTGGGTGTGGTTTAAAAAATAAAAATGATTGGTTGATTGTAAGAAGTGGAGATTGAACAGTACGTTGCATGTTAATGTTTATGTTAAACGAAAAGTACTATTGGGTGTGAAAAAAAAAGACATGTAACAGAGCTGTGGATTGGCAGGTGTTTCTGGAGGGAAAACAGTGTTGTTACTTTGCTGTAGAACGTTGAGATATGAACTTTTGACCTGTGCCTTCAGCCAGGTGTAGAATGAGGTGTTACCATGGAAACAGCCAGAGATGGCAGTGGGTGATGGGTGACTTTTATTTGACATTGAAAATATTGTGAGGGAGAACCAACTGAAATGTAAATGCTTACGTTACGCACTCCGCATTGCTTCCGGGAAGCTGCGCCTCGCGCACCGGAGCACTTCCGGGTGCGTTAACGCGGCGCGTCATATGACGGATTACGCAACAACGCGATACGTCGTTGGGGCTCCACCGGAACTGATCGAATTGGTAGTCTACAGTGTTTCTGGATGTTTCAGACTGAAGCTGGCGTCAGCATGAGAGCACCCCGTGGCTACGTCGTGGCCATTCCGCGAGCAATCATGGCAGTTGCTCGCCACCGGAAGTCTGCAGGAGTCGGGGGCCTCGGTGACTCTTGTAGAATCTTCAAGACTGAGGGGACGCTTTTGGGAATGGGGCTCATGCCCTAGCAGTCAAGCGTCCGAGTTCCAGGGTTGCCCAGAGCCATCCTTGCAGGCCAGGCCCAAGTCTGTGGAGCCGACCGCCATTTCCTGAGCTCCGTGGCAGCCGCCTGTCGCTGTATCGGAAGAGTGGGTGTAATTCAGCCGGATGGCGGGTGAGACGGTGTAATAGCAAGAGCAGGCGTAATTCAGCTGGCCGAGCGAGGCACTGTGCCGCAGGAGCAGGCGGAACTCAGCTGGCCGAGTGAAGCGCTGGGGTGTAGCTAAGAAACCTCCACCTGGTGAGGTGGGAGAGGCTCGTTCGCGCCGCCTCTCCCTTCCAGTGCACCCCACGCCGTCTCCTGGCGCAGGTATATCTGATGGTCGGACCAGGGCACCGCATGACGTGTCTTCAGGTCAAACGGATTGTGGGACAAGGTCCAGAATGGAAGAGGTATCAAAAGGCAAGAAGTTCCGCCTGACCCCGGGAGCCAGCCGCCTATGTCGGGGGGATCTCAGGCCATACAAGGGGAACAAGACTTGGGGAGGGGGCAGGAGCCAAGCGCCCCCTCCGAGTCCGCGTTTCTTGGACCCTGAAGTATGGCACTCAACATTCAGAACTTATGACATTTGTGCAAGGCAGGGACATCGAAGCCTCTCAGGGACCAAGTATATCCAGCGTCCTTCCTACAGAAGGTGGTGGGGGTGGCGGCATTAGCAAGGCATCCCCCCACACAACTTGTCGGACCCTGAAGTATGGCTCTCAACATCCAGAACTTATGACATTTGTGCAAGGCGGGGACATCGAAGCCTCTCAGGGACCAAGCATATCCAGAGTCCTTCCTACAGAAGGTGGTGGGGGTGGCGGCATTAGCAAGGCATCCCCCCACACAACTTGTCTGACATGACCTCTGGATGTACTGGGTGTTCAATTTCAGAATTGAAACTACTAAGAAGCAATTAGAAGTGTTGTTTTCATGTTGCAGTAGGCTGCCATGTAAATAGTTATTTAATAAAACGTTTTATCCTGTTACTTTGCTGTTTTGTTGTATATATTTATAATATTTGCATAGTGTTTGTCGTTATTTTGGGCGGGGTGGGCGGCGGAGCCGAGCTGTCTTGCAGCTATCATGGCGTCGAGCTCGGTTCCTCTCTCTAGTTTCATGTTTTTTCTAACGATTTATATGTTATAGTTTGCTAGCACGATACAGCGGATAGTCCGCATTTTATATATATGTCCTTTTTATTAGGGGGGTCCTCCGGTGGAGTCGGACGATCTACCTCTAATAAACGGTCCGGGTTGAAACAACTACCAACAAATGGGGCAGAGATAGGCATGATGGGTTACAAAGGGGACAAAAGTGTGCACTACCTATCCTTCACTATCTGCAAAAACTAAACAGAGTATTGCGACTTTATGCTTATTTGTGAAAAGAGAATGACCCAAAGAGAACCAATTTCGAACAATCATAGGCTATTGGTAGTGGGCAGAGAGGCCATGATACAGAAAAAGGCTGTTACTTACGTGCATGATGGGGCCTAAAAGGGACTAGATGGCGTGGCTACTGTTTCGCGACTTTCACTTTACTTTTAACAATGGTTGTGGTGAACATAAATGAACGCCGCTTATGTATACCTAATTTTAGTCATTTTCCACAAAAAAGCTTTTGATATTTGCTATTAAAAAACCAAAGAAAATCACTGAAAAAACCATAGGTTATAGACTATATATAGTTAAATATCTGAAGTCCATCTCTGCACTCGATGGAGATACAGGTCGTCGATCAGAAGATGTGCTGGCCACCTCTAATGGTAATAGCGTGGCCAGGGCTCTTGTCGTTGCCTCTGCAAATTGCAGAGGGTGCACTTGTTTGACATGACGCACCATGGTATGTATGGAAAAGGAATATTTTTTTGCTGGATTTCTTCTTGAGAGAACCAAGTCACATATCGTGCAGGTTACTTTTGGTGCATTCACTTTCTTTTGATCTTCAGGATAAGTGAAAAATTGCCAGATGAAAGATTTATTTTTTCTTATTAAAGGTAGTCGATCATTTTGGTCAGATTCGGAAGATGAATGAGATACGGTAGCCATTTCACCAAAGTCTTCCGAAAGATGTAGGACGTTGTTCTCTCTTGAGAGTAGAAAAGATAGTGAGGGAAGTGGGTGGAGTGCTGCGTGTAAATTCCAGAATTGAAAGTATTAAGAACCAATTGAAAGTGTTGTTTTCATGTTGCAGTAGGCTGCCATGTAAATAGTTATTTAATAAAACGTTTTACAATGTTAATTTGCTGGTGTGTTGTGTATCTTTATAATATTTGTCGTTATTTTGGATGGGGTGGGCGGCGGAGCCGAGCTGTCTTGCAGCCATCATGGCGTCGAGCTCGGTTCCTCTCACTAGTTTCATATTTCTCATGAGGGGTTGTTCCTAATTTTTCTATTTTAGCGAGGTCAAAAAAAGATCTCATCAGTGGCCTACTGATTTTGCTCGATTCCTTTTGTTTTTTCTAACGATTTATATGTTATAGTTTGCTAGCACGGTACAGCGGCTAGTCCGCATTTTATATATATGTCCTTTTTATTAGGGGTGTCCTCCGGTGGAGTCGGACGATTTACCTCTAATAAACGGTCCGGGTTGAACCAACTACCATCCTGATTTTGTATATCTTCTGAGCTGGATTTAAGCACACAATTGTTAAAGTATGAAACGTATTATATTTCTAAAAAAAATACTAAGGTGTGTACATCCGGTAACGCACGAAAGTTTAAAAAGACATTCGGCTCCATTTACTGAAAAGTTTCATAAGAATAAAAAAGAAGTCTAGGTACAGTCTCTTTGACGTACTATAAGTTCTTTGAGGGGTGTATGAAGAAATTCAATAAGTGCAAATCGCAAGGTTTTTACGAAATATATAGGCTGGTGCGCGCACTCGGTCGCGCACGAAAGCCTGGAAATGCGATATCCATTTTATTGACAACTGTTGCCGAGAGTGCGCACACCGGGTCGCGCACAAAAGTTTAGTAAGGCTATTTTTATTTACAGACAAATTTTAATGTGTTTAAAAAAAGGCAAGGTACAGACTTTCGAATTCTGTATTGCTTTACAAGGAGTGTCTATGCAACTTGAACAGTGAAAAAAACGGCTTGTTTTCGAAAAAAATATTGCCAGAACTTTATTGCCAAAAGTATAGGTTGCATACACGACATTTTTCTGAATTAGCATTTTAAAAACCAATGAAATTCACAGAAAAAACCATAGGTTTTACACACGTTATAGTTAGGAAGTAGCATTTAAAAAACCTATGAAATTCACTGAAAAAACCATAGGTTTGACACATGTTATAGTTAGCTGGAAATTTTACTGACATAAAACCAATGAAATTCCATGTTATAGTTAGTTGGACTCACTATAACTTGCGCGTGCAATGCACTGCTGATGACGTCACATATTACATCACTCATGACATGGTCAGTGACATCACTCATGACATCACTGATGACACCATCCAGTGAATATGTGTCTTTCTGAAAAATAAATATTAGTGAGTAATGTTTAAATATTTAAATATATATATTAGTGTTTCACTTTGTGTATAAGTGGCTACATGTGTTGGTAAGTAGCTACATGCGTATGTATATGGGTTATTAGATGTTTCTCTTAGTATCAGTATGAGTGTCTATATGGTTTGGTGGGGGTATTACTTAGCACATAGATGCATGAGTGTCTGACTCTCTGTTTGTATGTGTTTTGAAGACAGCATATGTGCAGGAGTGTATGGGTGGATGAGTGTGTATATGTGTTTGTTAGTGAGTGAATGACTGTCTCACTAGTGTCTTTATCAGTAACGACATATGTTTTAATCTAGTATATGTGAATATTGATGTATATAAGTGAGTATATGTGAGAGTAAGAGATTGAAAGAGTTCCTGTTTAAATAAGTATGTGTTTCTATAAGTGATTGTTTAAGAGAATAAATATGTGTAATTTTCAATAGAAGTAAGGTGGAAGTGTGTGTATAACTCTATATTCAAATAAATGGATGTTCAATAGTTTATTTGCACGTGTGAGTATGTGTGTGAGTAACTTTTCGATGATTGTCGGTGTGTAACAGGATGTATAGGTGTATCACTTCATATGATGAGTGAGTATATGTATGAGTGGATGTGTATATAGATGGTGGAATTACTGAATTACTTGTTGTAACTGATATGGGTATCTGCATTTTTTTTAAAATTTCAGTTTCTATTTTTGAATATTTGTTTCAAGGGTTACATTACAGTGAAAGGAGGTCTGTCACTATGTCACAAGGATGGTGTCATCAGTGATGTCATGAGTGATGTCACTGACCATGTCATGAGTGATGTAATATGTGACGTCTTCAGCAGTGCATTGCACGCGCAAGTTATAGTGAGTCCAACTAACTATAACGTGGAATTTCATTGGTTTTATGTCAGTAAAATTTCCAGCTAACTATAACATGTGTCAAACCTATGGTTTTTTCAGTGAATATATATACATATATATATATATTCACTGAAAAAAACATAGGTTATAGAACATATATAGTTAGGAATTAGCATTTACAAAACCTTATTTTACTCACACAAAACCATTGAAATTCCATATATAGTTAGTTGCACTAACTATATATCGCGCACCCGCAATCCACTGCTGATGATGTCACATATTACATCATTCATGACATGGTCAGTGACATCACTGATGACATCACTGATGACATCTCAAATGACATCACTGATGACATCACTGATGACAACATCCAGTGACTGTATGTTTCTGTAAAGTTAAAATATGTCTTACATATTGAAGAATGAGTGGATGTATAAGTGTCTGGATGAAGGATTTAGTAGGTGCATGACTGACTGTATGATTGAGTGATTAAATGTGTCTCACTGAGTGCATGGGTTAGTGACTAAACTGTCTTAATTTGTGTGCATCATTATGTCTCTTGTTCTGTAAACTGTTGCATGTGTTGATAAGTAGCTATATGAGTAACTATATGGGTTATTGATTGGTTGCCCAAGTATTTGTATGGGAGACTGAGTGTGTGTGTGGGTGGCTGGGAGGTGTATGACTCTGTGCATAGATGTGTGAGCAGTTGATTCACTAGATGTATGGTTTCAAAAGTGCATGTGGAAACAGCTGTATGGGCAGTTGACTGTGTGCATGAGTGTATTGGTGAGTGAATGGATATCTCAGTGCTACATGTCAAAGTAAGTACATATGTAAAACACAGTACATGTGAGAGTTGACATATATAAATAACTGTGCATTAGAGCCAGTGAATGTGTGAGTGGCTGTATGGATAATTGTGAACTTGTATCAGGGATTGTATAAGAGAGTAAATATGTGTTAGTATATGTTTGAATAAGTAAAGTTTGTATAACTGTATAGTTGAGGAAATGGAGGTGTGATTGATTCTTTGCATGACTGACTAGGTGTGTGAGTAACTCCATGGATGAGTGACAGTCTGTGAGTGTCTGTTTACACTGATTGTATCTAAGGTTATATTAGAGTCTGAAGAGGTTCATCGTATTATCACATGAATGATATCATCAGTGATGTGATCAGTAATGTCAAATGAGATGTCATCAGTGATGTAATCAGTGATGTCATTTGAGATGTCATCAGTGATGTCATTTGAGATGTCATCAGTGATGTCATCAGTGATGTCACTGACCATGTCATGAATGATGTAATATGTGACATCATCAGCAGTGGATTGCGGGTGCGCGATATATAGTTAGTGCAACTAACTATATATGGAATTTCAATGGTTTTGTGTGAGTAAAATAAGGTTTTGTAAATGCGAATTCCTAACTATATATGGTCTATAACCTATGGTTTTTTCAGTGAATTTTCAAGGTTTTGTAAATGCTAATTCCTAACTATATATGGTCTATAACCTATGGTTTTTTCAGTGAATTTTCAAGGTTTTGTAAATGCTAATTCCTAACTATATATGGTCTATAGCCTATGGTTTTTTCAGTGAATATATATACATACATATATAAACATATATCATCTGTATATCTATATAAATACAAACATAAATGCATGCATACATATACTTATATGCATACAGATGCATGTTATTTACATGAAAGTTGAAAAAACACTAATAAAAGCAAAGATAAAAAGCCACCTCATTACAAACAGAATGGCTTTAACTTAAACGAGGGCGAGATCTATTGCATTTTCAATGCTTGTTTACTTTGGTTCCATCAAGAAGGCATTCAGATGTGTCACACATTTGCCATAAATTCTGAATGTTAGCACTCTAGTTGCACATTAGATCACTGTAGTAAAGCTACTGCTCACCAGGGACGTCTGCTGCTGGTATTCAAAGTGCATGTTTCAGTCTGCATGTCAGAATTTTTTTAATGAAATAGAAGAGGATTTGAGAAGTCACTCAAAATGATCCCTAATTTTTCTTTCTGAAGCACTAATCATACTTTCTATGGCAAAATTAACCCCCTCATGTTGTTCCTTTTTAAATTGAGTGTTTTCAGACTTACCACTTCATTCCAATCAAGATGGCTTCTGGTGTGCCATACTTTTGTCTTAAGTAAGACTGTTAGCGCTCTAGTTGTTCTTTAGAACACTCTGGGACATTCTGTCATTGGGCTATACTTGGGGTACATCTGGGTGATATTTGGGCTACATTTAGGCTCTTTTGTCTCTGGTGGCCATCTTGGGAGACTGCATGTCAGAATCTTTTAATGAAATTGAAGAGGGTTTGAGAAGTCACTCAAAATGTGCCCTAATTTTTCTTTCTGCAGCACTAATCATAATTCATATGGCAAAATATACCCCCTCATTTTGTTCCTTTTTAAATTAAATGTTTTAAGAGTTACCACTTTATTCCAATCAAGATGGCTTCAGGTGTGCCATACCTTTGTAATAAGTAGGACTGTTAGCGCTCTAGTTGTTCTTTAGAACACTCTGGGACATTCTGTCATTGGGCTATACTTGGGCTACATCTGGGTGATATTTGGGCTACATTTGGGCTCTTTTGTCTCTGGTGGCCATTTTGGGAGACTGCATGTCAGAATTTTTTAATGAAATAGAAGAGGATTTGAAAAGTCACTCAAAATGTGCCCTAATTTTTCTTTCTGCAGCACTAATAATACCTTCTATTGCATAATATACCCCCTCATTTTGTTCCTTTTTAAATTAAATGTTTTAAGAGTTACCACTTTATTCCCATCACGATGGCTCCAGGTGTGCTATACCTTTGTAATAAGTAGGACTGTTAGCGCTCTAGTTGTTCTTTAGAACACTCTGGGACATTCTGTCATTGGGCTATACTTGGGCTACATCTGGGTGATATTTGGGCTACATTTGGGCTCTTTTGTCTCTGGTGGCCATTTTGGGAGACTGCATGTCAGAATGTTTTAATGAAATAGAAAAGGATTTGAGAAGTCACTCAAAATGTGCCCTCATTTTTCATTCTGCAGCACTAATCATACTTTCTATGGCAAAATATACCCCCTCATGTTGTTTCTTTTTAAATTAAATGTTTTAAGAGTTACCACTTTATTCCAATCAAGATGGCTTCAGGTGTGCCATACCTTTGTAATAAGTAGGACTGTTAGCGCTCTAGTTGTTCTTTAGAACACTCTAGGAGGCTGCAGTAGAACACAAAGGAATCAACTGACAGTCTCTGTCCTTGTTGGATGTACATGTTTTACTGAGAATGTCAGACTTCATTTTCACATGACTGAGAAAGATAATGTGAATTTACAGAAAATATGCTTTCAGTTTAGCTTATAGATCCCCTTCCAAACCACTGTGGGAAAATCATGAGATATTAGTTTTCTTTCAAGCAATATTCATGATATCACAGCAGAAGGTTTTTTCACATGGTAAAATCACCTTAGAACCCACCACAATTCCTAAACCGAGTATGGTACCATCAACAAATGATTTATAATGTAACTAAAGTCCTAAAACCCTCTATTAACTACAATGCTTTTTAATGAGGTGCTATCATGTATATTGGTCCCAAGATGGCTGCCAACACTTCTTGGATGAAGTGCTGACAGCCAATCAGATCAGATGTGTGGTTAGGCTCCGCCCAGATATATATCTTTTTTTGAACCTAAATTACTCAAAATCCACTGGAGCACATATATTGAGACCTAGCAAAGGCACATCGGGCTAACAGTCCCTACAATTTTGCCAAGTTTCGTGCAAATCCATTCAGCCGTTCGAGCTAAAAGTGAGGCCAACCGCCCTATGGAAATTAACATGGGAAAAACGCGTTTTGGGACCCCCCTTTTTTCTCAGCCCCCCCTTGATGAAACCCCCCCAAATTGTCAGGGGCTGCTCAGAAACAAAATGTTCCATTTTCCTGAAAATGTCAGCCAATTCCGTCCACAAACGCCAAAGTTATTAGACATAGAATTTTCAAAAATCCCATAGAGAAAAAATCCTAACTATATATACCTACTGGCGACCGCCAGTAGGTAATATATATATATATATATATATATATATATATATATATATATATATATATATATATATATATATATATATATTCAATGAAAAAACCATAGGTTATAGACCATATATAGTTAGGAATTCGCATTTACAAAACCTTATTTTACTCGCATAAAACCATTGAAATTCCATATATAGTTAGTTGCGCTAACTATATATCGCGCACCCGCAATCCACTGCTGATGATGTCACATATTACATCATTCATGACATGGTCAGTGACATCACTGATGACATCACTGATGACATCTCAAATGACATCACTGATGACAACTCAAATGATATCAATGATGACATCTCAAATGACATCACTGATGACAACTCAAATGACATCACTGATGACATCTCATTTGTCATCACTGATCACATCACTCATGTGATAATACAATGAACCTCTTCAGACTCTAATATAACCTTACATACACTCAGTATAAACAGACACTCACAGACTGTCACTCATCCATGGACTTACTCACACACCTAGTCAGTCATGCAAAGAATCAATCACACCTCCATTTCCTCAACTATACAGTTATACACATCTTACTTATTCAAACATATAATAACACATATTTACTCTCTTATATAATCCCTGATACAAGCTCACAGTGATCGATACAGCCACTCACACATTCACTGGCTCTTATGTTCAGTTATTTATATATCTCAACTCTCACATGTATTGTGTTTTACATACGTACTTACTTGCACATGTAGCAATGAGAAATCCATTCACTCACCAACACACCCATGCACAGTCAACCGCTCATATAGCTGTTTCCACATGCACTCTTGAACTCATACTCCTAGTGAATCAACTGCTTACACATCTATGCACAGAGTCACGCACCTCCCAGCCACCCACACACACACTCAGCCTCCCATTCAAATATTTGGGCAACCAATCAATAACCCATATGGCTACTCTTATAGCTACTGATCAACACAAGCAGCAGTTTACACAACAACAAACATACTGATGCACGAATTAAGACAGTTTAGTCACTAACCCATGCACTCAGTGAGACACATTTAATCACTCACTCATACAGTCAGTCATGCACCTACTAAATTCTTCATCCAGACACTTATACATCCACTCATTCTTCAATATGTGAAACATATTTTAACTTTACAGAAACATACAGTCACTGGATGTTGTAATCAGTGATGTCATCAGTGATGTCACTGACCATGTCATGAATGATGTAATATGTGACATCATCAGCAGTGGATTGCGGGTGCGCGATATATAGTTAGCGCAACTAACTATATATGGAATTTCAATGGTTTTATGCGAGTAAAATAAGGTTTTGTAAATGCGAATTCCTAACTATATATGGTCTATAACCTATGGTTTTTTCATTGAATTTCAATGGTTTTTTAAATGCAAATTTCTAACTATATATGGTCTATAACCTATGGTTTTTTCAGTGAATTTCATTGGTTTTTTAAAAGCTAACATCTGTAGCTGTAAAATGTATTATTCTTTAAATCCCAAAATATATTTAGATGTTTATTGATAATTTTTTTTTTAATATTTTTTTTCTTCGCTTCTAGTTCGCGAACCGGGAAGCTTTCCGTTAGCTCATCTTGATGCCGCGATCTAGTCCGCGAACCGGTCAACGTTACGTTAGCGGAACAGTGACGCGCCGCGGAAGCGCGACGTATCACGTTATCGCGTAATGCGTCTAATGACGCGCCGCGTTAGCGCTCCCGGAAGTGCTCCGGACCGCGAACCGGAAGCGATCTGGGACGCGGCGCGCGCCGCGTAACGTAAGCGGAACAGGTCATGTGACTTGTTTATCAAACTTCTCATTGGTTCATTTCACTTTTGGTTTCCAAATGATGTATGACTAGGTCATGTGACCTAAAAATAACACTTTTCATTGGCTCAGAACTTTTGTTTTCCCCAAATCAAGTAAACCCCTCCTTATTTCCTCACTCTGACTTTCATCTTGGTGAGAGAAAGACCATTTATCTGAAGATCCACAATGGCTTCCATTGTTGCTGCAGCTGGTGCACCCCCACCACCACCTCCACCTCCCCATAAGAAGAGAGGACCACCCAGTCAAATTATGACTAACAGAGAGGAGGAAGATGAGGAAGAAGAAGAAGAGGAGAGAGAGGGACAACAATTTGTTGATGAGTTGCCCCGGGTTTCTAAAAGAAAAACCAGTTTCATCTGGCAGTTTTTCACCATCCCTCCTGGAACCAAGAAAGTGAATGCAAAATATGCCACCTGCCTCATCTGTGACCACAGATTGTCGAGAGGCACAGAAAAGAAGTACAGTATGGGGAACTATACAATGCACCGTCACATGAGCAGGTGGCATCCCTTGAACTACAGCCGGGCTGAGTTGAGGGATCTTGTAGACAATCCGACGGCAACTCCTGTGGCAAGATCTACATCCACATTGTCTTTGACGGGAAGAGAGGCACAAGAGACTGTGCCAAACATCCAACGTAACTTCCAGCACATGAAGGTGTCTTGTATTTACTGTGGTGCTATGCTGTCATATGGCAACATGAGTGTCAACCTCATGAACATTGCATATGAAAATCATAAGTGCCCTAATGCACCCAAAAAGTAATTTTCTTTTTTTTTGCTCCAGTTGAGCCGTTTTGAAAGCCTGTTTTTTGTTGTCTCCCCTCCTTAAAAAACACAAAAAAAACATAAAACAGTTCTAAAAATACAAAAAAATCAAAAAATGTTCAAAAAATTACAAAAAAAACATAAAACAACAAAAACAAAAAAAAACAGTTCTTTTCAGAACTACCTCCCCTTTCAAACAAAATTGCTAGAATGTTTATCACTCTGGCAAGCTCTATTTCTTTTGGTTCGCTTCAAGTTCGCTGACCGGTTCGCGAACTTTAAGCGAACTAAAAAAAATATTTTTTTAAAAAAAAAGAAGAGTTAGTATAAGGGAAGTAAACAGAGAATAATGTAAAAAGAAAGACAGCTAGAGAGAGTAAATGAGAGATACTGTCAATGACATCATCAGCAGTGCATTGCGGGTAAAAAGAGTGGAAAACATTTACCTTATAATTCTTGTTACCTTTTTTAAATATTTTTTCATACTTTCAATCTGTAAAACAAAGAACAAACATTTCAAAAAATATTAAAACATGTATTTAAAAATTAGAAAAGACAAGGGAAAAGGTTCAAAAACAAACAGTTTTTCAACAACTTTGACATTTACAGAAGTCTCTGCTTCTCTACGTTCCCTACACAATCCTAAAGATATATATTCGAAAGAAACTGTATCTTGATATTGCTGAACTGAGGCCTATTTTGAAACATGATGTTTTTCTTGCACTGCTAATGTCTCACAATAGTGATGCAATAGCAGCGCAAAAAAGATGTAAAGTCATAATAAAATTGTGTCTAACATTGTAAATGATTGTTTTAGGATGCAAATAAGATGTGTGCTTTCAAGAGCTTTCTTTGAGGTGAGGCCTCTTTTTTTTATAAAAAAAAAACACTACCCAGAAGTACAGCACTCTAAGCATTAAAATTGATATTTACAGAACTCACCTTACCCATATGTACCACACATTTCTAAATGTATATCATAAGGACAAAAAGCATAACATTAATTATACATGTTAAATGGTTTATTTTTGCTGTTCTCAGAATGTATCAAATTTCACTTAAATCAGTGACTTGAAGGTATTCATCATGTAACAGCGGGGAAAAAAAAACACAATCAAAATGACTGTGTTTAAAAAACCCATACAACCTAAGAAATCTGATTTCAAAACTTCTTAAAATTAACTTACTTTCAATGACGTCGAAGGATCTCCTATAAACAGCATCCACTCTGTTGTGCTTTAAATATTTTCAGCCCGCCACTTTCTGAAAGAAAACCTCCATCGATACGTGAAATATGTTACATAGAAAAAAAACTTCTCTCATTATATCACATGTTTCCACTAGGCCAAATCATGTTGCCGCGATTCGCAAATCTTGTAATTCTTCCAATCAAATCCCGACATTTTCTATTTTCGCAACTTTCAAAAATAAAATATTTGAGATTATTTTCACAATCCTGGACTACTAATATCTTACTCTTCTTTGTCAGTCATGTTCTCCTTTTCCTATGACACTGATACTGCTTACTATGAAGCAGACTTACTTGCATTAGGTTTATATAGTTGAATTTTTAATCGAGACAGCATTGCAGACTTACATTCCCTCTACTTAAAATTTTGGTTTTAAAAACACCAGGTAAGAATTTTTAAGGTCAAACGGCAATTTTTTTTTGAACGTTACAACAGAATCATTACAGAATGACCAGCCGTTTCCAGACTTTAAGTAAGCTGTATAATGTCCTGATGTTGTTGATGGACCATCGTGATAGATAATTGCTACAGTAACAAAAGTCCTCCCTGATATTGACAGCTGAGAAGCCACAAAATTTTTTATTAAAGTTGACAATTTTGTTCCATCAGGCCTACATCGTTGCATCATTAAAATGACATACTGGCCATATCTACGTATAAATAATGTTGACATCATATCACATTTACATTGGCTACACTCCATGTTGTGATCCGCTGCATTTACTAGCTTATTAAAGGAGACTGATTTACTGTCTGGCAAAGTTAAATATATAAATCTTTCTGAGTCTACACTAGTAGTACTTGATACCATACAGTTCTCGCAGTCATGCTGCCATTGATAAGAAAGCCCAAACAGGTGATCTACATCTACACCCTCAACTTGCAATATATCAAGCATATACATTAAAAACTCCTGACAATCTTGCTGATTATTTTCAGAGAAGTCTGTTTGACCTGAACATTCATCTAACAGATAACGAACTTCAGACACACTTTCTACTTTTGTTCGATCACTGCTACATTTCTCGAAAACAGAATTCAACAAACAGCATAAAATTTGTTCAGAATTCAACAGAATCTGTTCTTTTAAACTCTCTAGTGAAAAGAGAACATTAACCACTACATTTGCATAGCAGTTGACACCAGAACTGTTTTCAAATTGAAAACCGACAACATCTTCAACAGAATCCACTTTCTTTCTGCTAACAATTTTCGGTTCATTGACTTTTAGTCTTTTTGCAACAACCTCCCTACTATTACTGCTATTTCTACGTTTGCGGCCTACCACACGTTTCTCAAACAAAGGATATTGAGGCAAATGTGGCGCATACTCTCTTCTTAACCTATTGTATTCCTTAACACAATCTAGATCCGCACAAATGTTTGTGACATCACAGTCAATCAAGTACAATCCCGATAAAGTTCTAACTCGTGACAATGCCACATATGCCATACCCTCCTTGAACACAGAACTGCCAATATTCACCAATGCACAGTCTACACTTAAACCTTGCGATTTATGGATTGTCACCGCATATGCCAAGCAAACAGGAAACTGTTTACGGCGAACATATAAATCTTTAACAAGCAAAAACCTAGCAGAACAACGACCAATTTGCTGTACTTCCTCAATGCCATCAAATTTAATTTTTAAAAATTCTATTCCATCTCTATTTCTGTATTTCTCAAAATCAACAACATTACCCATTGATCCATTTACCAGACCTCTTTCTACATGTAAATTCCTTCTCAAAATAATTCGGCAATTTAAACACACATTCAAAGTCTTTTCAAAACCCGCTGTTTTAGATATAGTCTTCTCTAATGAATCCAATTTTGATTTCAAATTGTCTGACAAAATAATTGTTGATCCCATATGCTCTAATTTGTCGATAGCTTCAAGTTTCACAATCTCTTGCTTTTCTAAATTCAACATTTTGTTGTTGAAGATGGCACATTCTGCAAGAGTTGGCATGAGACATATCCCGGATTTCTTCTCAGTAATTTTCTGAAAAATATTCTCAGGCACAATATCTTGTTTGGGATACAAATTTGACAGTAACCGTGCATTTAAAGCTTCTTTCCCATGCTCGGTCACTTTTCCAATTCTAATATCTTGTAGAATATTCTTGTAATGTTCATCCTTTGCCTGACGCATATTTTGATGCAGTTCTGCATAATTGAAGTTTAACCATATATTGACGTTGCCAATGCTCCCTAGGCACTTCCTGGTATCTTCATGCGTGAGTATTTTGAACACAGGTTGACCTTTTACTGGTGTCAGCTGTAGAAGATCTCCGAAAACAATAATGTGTTTCCCACCAAATAAGACATCATATTCAGTTTTAAGTACTTCTTGCATTCTCAAATGCACAAAGGCAAGCATGACATTGGAAACCATGCTTACTTCGTCAATGATAAGTAGTTTCATTTTCCTCAAAACTCTTGAAACTTCACAGCAAGCATCTCCAGATAACTTGTTGTATTGTAATTTGTTGTCATGCTCCACCGGCAGCATCAATAGACGATGCAAAGTAATACCTTTAATATTATGTGCTGCCAGTCCAGTAGGAGCGGTGACAACACAAGACAGCGATGACTCAGTCCTTTCCTGCAAATAACAAGAGATTGCTTTAATGAGGAAACTTTTTCCAGTTCCCGCTTCTCCACTCACGTACAGTCGGACAGGCTTCAACGACGTACACGAGCACTCTTTCTTCTCATGACTTAATCCGTGCTCAATTTCCTTGGTAACTTCATCATATATTTTCCTCTGCTCAACGTTGAGTTGTTTTTCCAAGTCTTGTAAGTTAACTGAATCCTCCTGAGCATGTGCCATGGCTCTTTCTACTTCATTCATAGCAGTGGCAGCTTCATTTTCGATAATAGGTCCTCCAAGTGGATCTTGACTCAATGAAACAGAACTCTGACTGTCCTGAGAACTGTCTCTGGCAATCTCGGCTGCAATCGTTGCTTCCTGCTCAATTTCCAAAGTTAGCATTTCTTGATATTTAGAAAAAGCAGGACATTCTATGGACTCCTTGGCTGCATTGAAAGAGTCTTCGTAACAGAGGAAATCTCCAAGCAGTTCCTCTTCTGCACGCCAAGGCTTGAAAAGTTGCAAAAGTGCTAAATAGAAAAACTCCTTTTTTTCTGGAGATTCGCCACTTAATTTTCGATGGTTTACTAATTGGCATTTTCTTTGCTTGACCAGGCATCCCTCACTTCCAATTACAGCATACACTCCTTTCTCAATATCTTCTTTGATGTTCCTCTTGAATATATAATTTTGGAGAACCTCATATAGACAAATATTCTCAAGGTGACTGCTTCGATTTGGATAATATGTATCCAACATGTTGGTCTTCAAAATGTCGGTACTGTTTGGTTCCTTTTCTGCCAAATACTCAATTTCCCGAACAGGTTTTAGAACTCGATTTCGCGTTGCAGCAAGACCAAGACTCGCCCAAACGAGACTCCTGGATTTGGCATAGAGACTTGCTGAAGACAATCGATCAGAACATTCGTAAGCTCCGATTTCTCGATGCGACAACATCTTCAGACTGAAACTGTACAACTTCTTGCTGAGGCTCTTTTCATGGGAAATGTCCTCCCACATATCCTTCAGTTCGGTCTTTTCTTTTTTGGTGATGTAAGATGTCACATACCGAGCCACAGCCATACAGTTGTCAGCCACAAACTGTATATCCATGTTGGCATTCCACATGGACAAAATCACTGGGTTGTAGTCATTGATGTACTTGGACTCTTCGTTCCTTTTCAAATTGTATGTATTCTTGGGTGATTTCCTCGTCACATTATGTCGCAGCGAAGACATCAAACTGTTCACTCTTCCTTTAGAAATCACCGGTCGTGGAAAGTTGAAACGACATTTGGTGTAGAACTTGTCCTTGTTTCTGAATTTACGACGACAGTACTTTCCACAACGATGGCTTTGGAAACGTAGAACTTGTTCTCTTAGACTTTTCTTCTCCGTTGCGTTTGGAACAGCACACGTAGAATACTGTTCGATGAAATTCATCACTAAGTCATCCGGATCTGTTCCAAATTTAGGTGCATCCTTGATCCACAGCAACATATGTATATGAGGGGCACCTCTTGCTTGGTACTCCTTTCTCCAGAAGAAATCCAACACCTCTCCAAGAGGTGGATTCTTTTTATTTGTGATGAAAGACATCATAGCTTCAAATCTATGATTGAAGTACCTGCATACATTCACAGGATCCAAAGAACACAGTTCTCCAGGTGTCTTGAATTCAATGTTTTCAATATTTCCATTTGCCTCTCGTAGAAATTCAAGTAAGTCATCCCAGCCATACTCGGCACAGCTCAGAGTGAGGAACCATGTCGGAGTTCCTAAGTTCCTCAGCATACATTTTAAGTCACCATGACGACGGTACCAGTACTCATTAGTACCACGCTGACACGCCATGAGATTAATTAAGTGAGAATCCAAAATACTGTCTTGGACATTGACTTTATGCATAAAGTCACTTGCCGAGATGTTTCGCATCTGTATACCACTTTTTAAGATGTGGTTCACTGCATATGACAGTCCAGACAGATCGCTTTCAAACAGGAGATGAAACAAATAGGGAATGCATTGCCGAAACCTAGGATCTTCTGCATACAATCGTAAAGTCCGGTATTCAGACGCAGGAATTTCACGAGGTCGCTCATCATATCTTCCTCCTTGACCTGTGGGAAATAGCTGTGGGAAACACCGAGCTTCCAAACTTTCCTCCCAAACACTAATGGGACTCCCTTTGGCTTGTTTCATTTGAAACAACTCAATAGCATTCCCCATCACTTCCTTGGAATGCAAAGGATGAACACTATAATGTTCATATATTTCTTCACTTTTAGAGGCCTCTACTTTCTCAATTTGGCCAGCACACAAATCGCTATCCTCTTCATCACTTACTTCCTCTTCTGCAACATATACATTCTTATAGTACTTATTATTTTTCTTCAAATACACTGTTGCCTTTTTGACTTTCCTAACATCCACTAAATCTTGCCATATTTTCTTATTCTTTGTCGGAACCCCATTAACCAAGATAACCAGAGGTTCCTCTTCCACTTTTTCTATTCCAATTGTGTTAATGTTTTTGTTCAAATCTAGAGGCAAATAAACAACTCTTCCCTTTAATCCTCTCTGTAAATCTGCTGGAGGCAATTTCCCTGTCTTTGGCTCCATTCTTACAATAGCCTGAAAGGGATGGATACTTTGAATCAAAATAGATTCATAAGTATTTAAATCCTTCAATTCAGAAGGAATCTCAACCAATTCCAGATTATTATGAACTGCCCTAGCAGGCATCTGGTTTTGGTTTAATTTATTACAACAATAAGTACACACACGTTGATCCGATCCCAAATCAAAATAATTTTCTACCATCAAGTATGTGGCTAAATCCTTCCATTCACTATTATTTTCCCTTTCACTTTTTGCATATAAATCCACTACCTTAGTCTGATTCTTATAATAAGTGCGTCGACAACATACACAAGTGAAATTAGGCCTCTCACTTGATTTCATCTGAAACGTGGCAATTTCCTTCTGAAAATTATCTGTACTGGAAACCTGTACATTATCTTCCACATTACCCTCTACTTCAGGGTCAATTTGAACATTCTCATCTTTACTACCAAAGTAACAAAACTCAATTTCTTCACAAAGATTCTTCACATCTATTTCAGAACCATGCAAAAGAGCAGCACATAACTGTTTAAGCATAATTGCTGGACTCTTAGCATAATACAACATTCTCACTAATTTTCTCACTTTATTATGATGCACTGCTAGCATCCTGAAATGATGAAAAACACTCTGGCATACTCTCCTGGAAAGACAAGCCAGTGAATGACCACGCAAACCTGTCATTTGTCTCACTCTGCAAGGATCTAAATCTTGCAACAACTTCATTTTCTGCTTCAAACTTTTCTTATTAAATGTCCGTATAAAATCACATAGCAAATTGATGGAAACCTGTCGCACACTGCAAATAGAACTACACTTCCAAATGTACACAGGACCCTTAGGACGTCTTCCTAAAACCTCATCACTTAGCGCCTCTTCTGTCTCTGTTGTCACAAGTAGTTCTTTTTCAACTGGACAACCATCCTTCACTTCATAAGCTCGACCACTGATGTCAACTGCATGCACCAAATCATTATCCTGAAAATAAGTCTCCTCATTAAAAAATGCCTCAGAACTTGAACTATGCATCCATTCTCCAGAAAAAACTTCACAAAAGTTAGTACGATTTACTACTCTCTTCCATCTACTTTTTGTTTTGAAATCAGAAATTACCTTGCTTAGTTTCCTAATTCTATTGATTACCAAAATAAACAACTTTCGCTTGATTTCAAAAGCATGATCAATAATTTTCTCTACATTTTTCTTCTTCCTATAAAATGCCGCTTTCTGTTGGCCTTTCTTTTTAATATTTTTCAATAAATTAACTAATATCCTATTACGGAACATTCGTTGTCGAATGTCCCTAAACTGTTGTTTCCTTCTACTATCATGCACAGAGTTATCTCTTCCTCTACCAGTAACATTTGTGATGGGTCTCTCCTTTCCATTTAAATTACTTCTCTTTTTGTTAAGAGACACATTTTTTTGAGCAAAATTTTTTTTACTACAAATATTTCTTAAGAATGATTTCGTGCTCTTACCCGGACCTTTCTTGGTGTTTTGACAAGTATTTGGGGAAGAGGACTGCTGCAATAAAACATCATCCTGCTGTCTTTGACGTTTTCTAGCCTTTCGTATTCGACTTCTGGAAGGCATTTTCCAAACTATGAAAGAATCTGCAGTTGAATCTGTGAAAAAATATAATATAAAATGTTATTAACCACTATTACCAAACAGTAAATAAATAACAGTCATCTAAAACTTAATGCTGTACTAATTATTTAACATAGCAAATATTTTCCACCAGCACTGCATCACAAAAATGACACTCAATGGTACAAAACAGGCATACAACACTCATAAATCACTCCCTAATATTTTAAATCATTAATTCAGGATGACGATAAGATGTAGCCTATCTAAAGGTTTGTTTAGGCCCAGATCTTTGGACTGGGGTGAATGTGTGTCATTGATCCACATTCAGTCCATCACCTGTTTTGTTTATTTGAGGTGAGGCCAACACATGGTTGCAGATAAGATTTTCACTGAAAAAAAACCAAGGTAAAAAAACATGTGAAGGCCTACCAATGAAGTAAATCATTAAATGAAAACCAATACATTTCTGGAAATATGCACTACTAGTGCTTCATAAGATGTTTTGGATCATATTTATAAGTTATTTGAGTATCTAGTATGCTATTTTACATTCTTCATGGTGCAAATTTATTGTAAATACGCTCCCACCTGCGGTTGGCAAATTTAGATTTTGATTATGGGAGTTAGATAGGCATGTTAATAATTTCCCAAAAATGGTATATAACCCCAAACAACCTTTGAAGCAAATGCTCTTAGCCATGTTATCCACCTCCCATTGGATAACATGGCTAAGAAATGCTTGCAAATGTGATAAAAAAAGGCCTGCAATGCATGAATAACGCAGAAAAATCAGCGATATTCATGCATTTTCCAACAAATGCTCTTAGCCATGTTATCCACTTCCTATTAAATAACATGGCTAAGAACTGCTCAGGGCACCATGAGGAACGCTTTCCATTTAAAAAGGGAAAAATAACATCAAAGACACTAAAATGCCTTCTAAATATGAACCCAAACAACCTATGAAGCAATGTGAAAAAAAACTGCCGCAATGCATGAATATAGCAGAAAAATCAGCGATATTCATGCATTTTCCAGCAAATGCTCTTAGCCATGTTATCCACTTCCAATTAAATAACATGGCTAAGAACTGCTCAGGGCCCCATGAGGAACGCTTTCCATTTAAAAAGGGAAAAATAACATCAAAGACACTAAAATACCTTCTAAATATGAACCCAAACAACCTATGAAGCAATGTGAAAAAAACGGCCACAATGCATGAATATAGCAGAAAAATCAGCGATATTCATGCATTTTCCAGCAAATGCTCTTAGCCATGTGATCCACTTCCTATTAAATAACATGGCTAAGAACTGCTCAGGGCCCCATGAGGAACGCTTTCCATTTAAAAAGGGAAAAATAACATCAAAGACACTAAAATGCCTTCTAAATATGAACCCAAACAACCTATGAAGCAATGTGAAAAAAAACGGCCACAATGCATGAATATAGCAGAAAAATCAGCGATATTCATGCATTTCCCAGCAAATGCTCTTAGCCATGTTATCCACTTCCTATTAAATAACATGGCTAAGAACTGCTCAGGGCCCCATGAGGAACGCTTTCCATTTAAAAAGGGAAAAATAACTTCAAAGACACTAAAATGCCTTCTAAATATGACCCCAAACAACCTATGAAGCTCTAACAGTACATATCCTGAAATTTAATTCATTTCAAAATTCGTTTTTAAACACAGCATATAAATCAATTGTATACCTGCATTCATGAAGAAATGACTAAAAATGTCCTTGAGACACATGAAAGTGTTTTCTGGAATGCCCTAGCACCATTTTTGGGACACTATTAACATGGCTAGGTAACTCCCATAATCAAAATCTAAATTTGCCAAGCACAAGTGGGAGCGTATTTACAAGACACTTGTCCCATGAGGAACACTTTACATTTTAAAAGGCGAACACAACATCTTAGACACTCAAATACCTTATAAATATGGCCCAAAACAACCTATGAAGCTCTAGCAGTACATATCTAGAAATGTAATTGATTTCTTAAATCGTTTTTAAAAGCAACATATCTGTTTCAGCTTACATAACAGACCATGAAATGGCCTCCATGTATTACAATATCTTGTGTAACTGCATGCCAGAATGTTACACCAAATATGCAATTATAATTTCTCTTTGAAACTAATTCTATTAGTATATCACTAGAGACAAAACCACATTTTAAAAACACAGCTTTCTTCATCATTTTCTCCTTAAATCATACTATTCTCTATCTAAATTAAATAAATCTTTTCTCACCTTAGCAAATATTTTTTGAGTTTTGAAAACAGTCTCAGAAATACACCAAATTGTCTTCAGCAGAAGAAAAAGGATGCACTCCAAAGGCTGCAGCTATTGAAAGCACAGAAATACAGATATTCTTTTCACATATCTCTCATATTAGCCAATCATACCTCTTCCCTCACTTTTTTCAAATCAAAACCCTTCCCCCCTCTGCCCTGTCTGCCTTGTTTCCATAGCAACCACCTCCTGGAAGACCTCTCATGTTTGCAAATTCACACAACAATGTTTCAATTGAACTCTGAACTCTCAGTGCACCTGCGTATCCAGTGCAATCTTTCATTAAATGTTTCTTCCTTGACCATTCAAATTACATCTTTCAAAGAACACATCCATGCACCCTAACTTTCTGTTTTCAGAAATGGAAATGCACCAATCACTGCTAATGAATCATTAGCATTGTAAATCCACAGTTTTTTTTCTTTAGAAACTCCTACTGTTTCAACTGCCCTTTCATTACCACACTTCATCTGACTGCAGAACAACCTTCTTCCACCATGTTTAACGTCTGGATTGTTGGACATAGTTACATCCACTGGGCTCAAAGGTATGCTGAGAGCAGAAATTTACACAACCTCAATTTACAAGATGTGGAAATTAAGTGGTTGGGCCAAAGAGGATTAAAATGTCACCAATTGATACCATTGGTGAAAAACTTTATGCATTTGCCAAAACCTGACCTGTTAATAGTGCACTGTGGAGGTAATGATTTGGGCACTTTGACAGGGGTAGGTCTGGAAATGCTTTTAAAGGACACCTTGGAGCAATTAATGGCACTTTTTCCTCAAACTGCCTTGGTATATTCCAATATATGCCAAAGACAGAAATGGAGGTGGTCCAACCAATTTTGTCCACAAATTGAGAAAGCGAGGAAGCATGTAAACAAATCTGTTTCAGCTTACATGAGAGACCATGGAATGGGCTCTCTGTACAACAATAACTTGCGTTACTACATGCAAGATATCTACAGAGGAGATGGAGTTCACTTCTCAGATGAGGGCAACAGAATTTTCATTCTGAATTTAAGACTCTGCATTGGTACCTACTTATAAGTACCTAAATGTACCATAAACCCAAAAGCTCTTCTCAGAGCTACCCTACATCTGATCACTCACAATTATTATTTTTCTCTAACTTTTTTCACTAATTTTCCACAAAATTCGCTCCCCGGAGCGCTACCCGGTTCGCTAACCGAAAGCTAACCTCGCGGAATTTTTTTAAAAAAAAATTTTTTTCCGCACATATAAGCCTCCTCAGCCACGCTCAGAAAACCTAGGGGGTCAAGATAAGTCTACCATGACCCCTTCTACCCATTCTAAACATTATTTGCCCTCCATCTTGTATCTTAATGCGAACGAAACACAAAATGGTGGACTCCCGTGACGCTTAAGGTTCGCTAACCGGGCAGCTTCCCGGAAAGCGGTCCTAAAAAAAGGCGGGAAAGTAATTTACAGAATAACGACTAGAAACACTCTCACCAAATATAGATTAGCTCATACTACATAACAATCCCTTCCATTCTCACAAATTTCATTGAAATTCCATTTAGCCATTTAGCCTGTAGACCTCTCCAAGTACCGTGAGGTAAATTACTTCACAAAACACATCTGAATTGTTGGAATTGACAACCAATGAAAATGTTACTTTCATTTTCTACTTTTATTACCTGACATTTGATTGGTTATATACCTGTATATATATAAAGGGAGAGAAGGAAACACAGCCATTTTGACTACTACTTCTTGTTGTACCTCCTATTTCAAAAGCTTCAAAAAACTTCAACTTCTTTGTGAAGGTAAGTTATAATTTAATATATTGTGCACTATGACTTAATATAGTAGACTTTTTCTGCTACATATACACTATCCCTCTGTAGTAGTAGTGTCTTGGTTAAATCACATACACTTTTTTTTAGTCCTATTTCCACTCTCATACTATACACTGCCAAAAGATAAATTCACTGATAAAAACTGCCTATCTAAAATTAATCCCAACAGTGCCCTATCTCTACTAATATATATTTTTTTAATCCAAATTTCAGGCAAAATGGAAGGCGAGCAGCAAGTTTCATTTTCGATTGAACTGAAGGAGAGCAGCCAAGACAAACTTGATGACTTTATGGATGACAGTAGAGACCACGAACTTCTACAATGTGTTGAAGCAGTAGACAACTTGCTTCAAAATGAAAAACAATTACACCCTATAATAAATTATGACATTTCTGACAATGAAATGTTAGAAAATTTAATAAAGTATGAAACACAATCATAATAAAAAAAATAAATAAATAAAGAAAACAAAAAAAAACAAGAAAAACAACAAACAATTAACATACAGTATTAGAAAAGTCTTTCATTCTTTTATCCATAAAGTTCGCTGCCCAGAAAGCTATCCGGTTCGCGAACTTGGCGCTTACCACGCAAAAAAAAATTTTTTTTTTTGGACCCTCCTAGGCCCTTTTAAAACCTCCACATAAAACCTAGGGGGTCAACGAGGATCTACTATGCCCCCTTATGGTAATTTCCCCCTTTGTTTTGGCCTCCTCTTGTCTCTCGATCCTACCGAGAGACAAGATGGCGGCCGCTCCGGACTGTTTAGAATGTTGACAGACACCGGAGGGCCAATCAGCTTCTCATCGCAAAGTTCCGTTACGCGAAAGGTTCGCTAACCGGATAGCTGCCCGGAGCGCTGTTACAGATATATATCTTGATTTAAACGTTAATTTCTCAAAATCCACTGAAGCACATATATTGAGACCTAGCAAAGGCACATCGGGCTAACAGTCCCTACAATTTTGCCAAGTTTCGTGAAAATCCATTCAGCCGTTCGGGCTAAAAGTGAGTCCAACCGCCCTATGGAAATTAACATGGGAAAAAGGCGTTTTGGGACCCCCCTTTTTTCTCGGCCCCCCCTCCACAAAACCCCCCCAAATTTTCAAGGTCTGCTCAGAAACAAAATGTGCCATTTTCCTGAAAATTTCAGCCAATTCCGTCCACGAACGCAAAAGTTATTAGGCATAGAATTTTCAGAAATCCCATAGGGAAAAAATCCTAACTATATATACCTACTGGCGACCGCCAGTAGGTAATATATATATATATATATATTACCTACTGGCGTTCGCCAGTAGGTATATATAGTTAGGATTATTTGTCTATGGAACTTTTGAAAATTCTATGTCTAATAACTTTGGCGTTTGTGGACGGAATCGGCTGAAATTTTCAGGAAAATGGCACATTTTGTTTCTGAGCAGCCCCTGAAAATTTGGGGGGGTTTCCTCAAGGGGGGGCGAGAAAAAAGGGGGGTCCCAAAATGCATTTTTCCCATGTTAATTTCCATAGGGCCTTTGGCCTCACTTTTAGCTCGAACGGCTGAATGGATTTGCACGAAACTTGGCAAAATTGTAGGGACTGTTAGCCCGATGTGCCTTTGCTAGGTCTCAATTTATGTGCTCCAGTGGATTTTGAGAAATTAACGTTCAAAATAAGATATATATCTGTAACAGCGCTCCGGGCTGCGCTCCGGTCCGCTTACTTTTCGCGAAACGGAACTTTGCGATGCGAAGCTGATTGGCTCCCCGGTGTCTGTCAACATTCTAAACAGTCCGGAGCGGCCGCCATCTTATCTCTCGGTAGGATCGAGAGAGAAGAAGAGGTGAAAAACGAAGGGGGAATTTAATGAAAGGGGGCAAGGTATACCCCTCTTGACCCCCTAGGAATGTTGTTGGGGTTATTAAAGGGTCCCGTGGGGAAAATAACAATTTTTTTATTTTTCACGGTAGAAGCGCTTCCCGGGCCGCGAACTGGGCCGCAAACTGGTAGCGAAACGGGAATTCGCCATTTTGTGCTTCGTTTTAATTAAATTACTAGGTATAAGGGGGTGCGGGAGACGTATCCTAATCCCTTATGTTTCCTGAGGGTGGCTGAGGAGGCTCATATATGTTGATATATGTCTTCCAGCGGCTGTGCGTGCGCCATCTTGTCTCTCGGTAGGATCGAGAGAGAAGAAGAGGTGAAAAACGAAGGGGGAATTTAATGAAAGGGGGCAAGGTATTCCCCTCTTGACCCCCTAGGAATGATGTTGGGGTTATTAAAGGGTCCCGTGGGGAAAAAACAATTGATTTTTCACGGTAGAAGCGCTTCCCGGGCCGCAAACTGGTAGCGAAACGGGAATTCGCCATTTTGTGTTTTGTTTTAATTAAATTACTAGGTATAAGGGGGTGCGGGAGACGTATCCTGATCCCTTATGTTTTCTGAGGGTGGCTGAGGAGGCTCATATATGTTGATACATGTCTTCCAGCGGCTGTGCGTGAGCTTTTTAATTTTTTTTGCTGCGTGACGTCTGTTAACGTTCGGTTCGATGGAAATCAGGAAGTGTTGACCGCCAATTTGTCAGTGCGATAAAATATTTTGTTATAAATGAATCCTTATTGATAAACATTGTCTGCGCCATCTTGCCTTTTTTCCAATGCCACAATTTTGTCGTGCACGGCAGCCATTTTAGATGCCAGGCCGGTCCCAGGCTATCACCTAGCCCTGCGGATGTAGTTTATGGCCCCAGCTGTAGAGAATCCAGACATGCCAACCCTCCCGATTCAGGCGTGAGACTACTGATTTCAGTGCTAGTCTCCCGCCTCCCGATTTCTGCAAGCAAAAACCCGGGGGCATATCACCAACAACTAGCGATCATTTTTGTCTCTAACTTGTTTAGAGACAAAAATTATCGCCGCACATCGGCGATTTTTATCGCAGATAAACCTTGCTATTAGCAAGGTTTATCGCAAATGCGATAAAAAACGGCCGCAATGCATGAATATCGCTGAAAAGTCAGCGATATTCATGCATTATCGAGCAAATGCTCTTAGCCATGTTATCCACCTCCCATTGGATAACATGGCTAAGAACTGCTCAGGGCAGGTGTTAGCTTTTGGAGATATTCGCGCTTAGCGCGAATATCTCCAAAAGTTGGTAATAGGAGATAGCGATGTTAGGGACTGTTTCCAGTCGCTAACATCTTGGCACGCCCACTTTGCATGTCATTAGTGATAAATATCACTGACATGCAAAGCGGGGCCCAAGATGGTCGCTATCTCCTTTTAGCTGTCACTAACTGGTGTTAGCGACAGCTTGGTAATAGGGAGATAATTTTATCTCCGCTTTCTTGGCTTTTAAAGCCAAAAAAGCGGAGATAAACCCCCTTGATAATATGCCCCACGATTCCTCGGGGGTTTCAGGTGACAGGGCTTGGTATTGTGTTACGTGGTAATTCTTCCAGGAAACGTCAGAGGGTCGATGCAGGGGTTCTAGAAGGGGTGATAAACCATTTAAGCCTCATGAACAAGCGCATGGTCTTTTAAAGATCTGTGAAGTACTCGGGGCGGCGGTGTGTGTGTGTCCTCTTTCAGGAGCGGGCGGGGGGGGGGCACTGCCAGCAACTTGCCAGGCCAGGCAGTGTTCAACACTTGCATCACCCTTTCTCTGCCTGCTATTGCGCTCCATGCTTCGGAAAGGTAAGAAAAAGAACGTGCATTTGAGTTTGAAATGTTCGATCCTGTAGCAGTACACTTGCAAAGCCCACACATGACAATAACCCGATTCAAGGTCCCATTCACCCGATTTTTTAAAATTATATAGCACTCCAACAAAGTATGATTATAAAACTTTATTAACTTTTAAATATAACGAACGCAACAAAAACTGTAAATACATTTAAACATTTTTTAACAAAAAAAAACAACAATGGTCAGAAGCTGTCTTTTGTGCGAATAGTCCCAAGGCAGCACAACGTGCTGAGTTCTGGACGGCACCCAGGTGATGTCACCTGGGTGCCGCACTGGTTTTTGGTTTCCTACAATGCAGCTCAGAAAAACAGCGTGGGGCATCCCGGGTGGTGCGGGGGGAGGCCTCGTCAGTAGCGGTCTGTTGTGCGAATAGTCCCAAGGCAGCAGAACGCGCTGAGATGTGGATGGCACCCAGGTGATGTCCAGTAAACTGCCGCACTGGTTTTGGTATCCTACAATGCTGCTCCGAAAATTGGCGTGGGGCGGCCCGGGGGGGGGCGTGGGGGAGGCGGCGTGAACGGGCCTCCCCAGGTGGCGGCCATCCAGCTGAGTTGCGCCCGCTCTTGCGGCTACAGCGTCTTGCTCACCATGTTGTTGACTTCCGCCCACTCTTGCAGTGCAGCGATAGGCGGCTGCCACAGGACTCTTAAAATGGCGGACGGCTCTTCGGTTTTGGGCCTGGTCCACTAAAATGGCTCTGGGACACCTTGGAACTCTGACGCTTGCCTGCTAGGGCTTGGGCTCCATTCTCGAAAGCGTCCCCTCAGCCGTGAAGATTCTACAAAAGTCTTGGGGGCCCTCGACTCCTGCAGGCTTCCGGTGGGGAGCGGCTGCCATGATTGCTCGCGGAATGACCACGACGGAGCCACGAGATGGTGGTGCTCTCATGCTGACGCCAGCTTCAGTCTGAATCATCCAGAAACAAGGTGGGGCTTTCATCGTTTGGGAAAAAAAAACAATGAAAAGTGTTATTGTTAAGTCATATGACCAAGCCTTCCATCTTTAGGAAACCAAAAGTAAAATGAACCAATGAAAAGTTTTATAAACAAGTCACATGACCTGTTATGCGGCATAGGGCTACAAAAAGCGTAGAAAACCTGTTGGCACGTGAGGCGGCGTCAGTAGCGGACCGATGTGCGAATAGGCCGAAGGCAGCACAACGCGCCGAGATCCGGATGGCACCGAGTTAGTGTCCAGCAAGTTGCTGCACTGGTGTGGCTATCCTACAATGCTGCGCCGAAAGTCGGCGTGGGGCGCCCCATTGGCCTGTGAGGTCGCGTCAGTCAGTGGGGGCTGTGCGTCTCCCCCAAGATGGAGGCTCCTCGGCTGCAGTGGAGCGCCCCTTAGCGTTTCACTCGCCGTCCAACTGAGTTGCGTCCGCACTTGCGGCTACAGTAGGCCGAAGGCAGCACAACGCGCCGAGATCCGGATGGCACCGAGGTAGTGTCCTGCAAATTGCCGCACTGGTGTGGCCATCCTACAATGCTGCGCCGAAAGACGGCATGTCCAGCTGAGTTCCGGTCACTTTTGCGGTACAGTGACTCGAACGCGCCGAGATCCGGATGGCACCGAGGTGGTGTCCAGCAAGTTGCCGCACTGGTGTGGCCATCCTACAATGCTGCGCCGAAAGTCGGCGTGGGGTGCCCCGTTGGCTTATGAGGTGATGTCAGTAGTGGACCGATGTGTGAATAGGTCGGAACCAGCACAAGGCGCCAAGATCCGAATGGCAAGTCCTGGATGTTGAGTGCCATAGTTGAGAGTTCTGAGCAGTGCTTGTAAGACTGTCTGAAGCTTATTTGCACCTGCTGCAGCTTCACTATTGCCCTGGTGTGGCCAAAGATCGCACATGACATAGGCGGCCGGCTCCCGAGGTCGGGCGGAACTTTTTTCCTTTTCCTTTTTGCTTCTTGTCCTACAATCCGTTTCACCTGAAGACACAACCACGTCCCTGAATGTGTGCAGGGGGACCTTATTGATTGAATCAAAATGGCGGCTTCACACAAAGCTGACTCAAGTGTTGCTGTTGATGCTATACAGACAAAAATTGGTTTTCAGTTTGTACATTCTTCAGGATTTTTTTTCCATCCAAGGCTGATTGAGAGTTTGTAGAAAAATGGCTTCAGATTTTCCACATACTACTCTTCAACATTCTTCCTAAATGTAACAATGTGAGACTCAGTAGGAGAACGGCTGTTTATCTTTCCTTTCAAAATGCTGCCAACAATATTTTCTGAATGGAAGACACCATCTTGTAGCATAAAGGGCCGAAATGGGTTCTGGTCTGGCCGATGGTTGGTGGAGACATTTTGACTATATCTTGGACCTGCCCGGCCTCGCCCAAAATGGCGCCAGTATAAATGGGACTCGTAACTCCTTGTTGTGTACTGGTTGAACAACCTTGATATCACGAGATATGAATGCAATTTTGATGCTCATGGCGGGCGGGGACGAGAATTGATTGAATATTTTGACATCCCTATTGATATTAAGTTCTGATGTGTTATTGATTACTGTAGTATTGAAAGTTCGAATTAACGTCACCCATGGTACTTGCCCGCAAATGTATATTTAGATAATTTTTTTGTAACTGGCCCTGTCGTAATTTAATTACAAAATGTACGTCCACCGATTCCGCAACTGTTAGACACCTTAGTTCTTGCAACCTAATGGCCCGCTCGTTACGTTCCTCTATAATGTAAATGTCTCCTCATCATATACGATTTCAGTTTGCTCCGTGGCCGGCCCACGTGGTTATAGGCCCGTATTCGTATACTGACATTTTCACAATAAAGGTTGTTAAAACAAAACATGGTAGTAGTATTTACATTGGTAAAGTTTTTACTTTTAGTCACTGTTTTCGAATCAGTAAAAGGCAAGTGAAATAAAGCAGTCCAATTACATGACGGATAAAAGGTATAATACGTAGGAACGCAGTAAAGATAAATGGTCAAGGGCAGTTGTGTTTTCCACTCCTGCAACATAAAGTGATCGATAAGAATCTGATAATCAGGCGTATCGGCGACTAAGACAGCAGGCCGAGTCTCTTTTACTCAACGGCCCCGTCATGGGACGAAGAAACGCCCTTTTTCTCGAAAAAGGAATATATTTTACTTGCAGGACAGTTGTAAATTTTCCGGGAAAGTACATTAGCCTGGAATATTATAACATATATGTTTAAAAAAAAAAAGTTCGAAATCAATAAAAAGCGTATTTTTTAGGTCATATGACCAAGCTTTTCATTATTAAAATAACAAAAGTAAAATGAACCAATAAAAAGTTTTATTAACAAGTCACATGACCTGTTATGCTTACATTACGCGCTGCGCGCAGCGCCCCGGATCACTTCCGGGTGCGCTAACGCGGCGTGTCATATAACACATTACGCGACAACGTAGGTCAAGAATATAGTCAAAATGTCTCCACCAACCAGCGTTCGGAACACAACCCCTTTCAGCAGTCCAAAAAGTTCTGTTAAATGACAACAGAGGGGACAGGCAACAAGAACCATCAGTCAAAGAGGGGAGGGCAAGTTCTTCTCTACCGGGTCATGTTGGGGCGCTACCGGAACTGATCGAACTGGTAGTCTACAGTGTTTCTGGATGTTTCAGACTAAAGCTGGCGTCAGCATGAGAGCACTACCATCTCGTAGGTCCGTCGTGGCCATTCCACGAGCAAACATGGCAGCCGCTCCCCACCAGAAGCCTGCGGGAGTCGGGGGACCCCAAGACTTTTGTAGAATCTTCACGGCTGAGGGGACGCTTTCGAGAATGGGACCCAAGCCCTATCAGGGAAGCGTCCGAGTTCCAAGGTGTCCCAGGGCCATTTTAGTGGACCACGCCCAAATCTGAAGAGCCGGCTGCCATTTTGAGAGTCCTGTGGCAGTCGCTTATCGTTGCATCGCAAGAGCGGGAGCAACTCAACTACATGGTGAGCGAGACGCTGTAGTCGCAAGAGCGGGCGGTAAACAGCTGAATGGCGGAAGAGGCACAGTGTAGCAAAAGCGGGCGGAATGGCAACTAAAACGGTAAAGGGGCGCCCCACTACAGCGTGTCTTCAGGTCAAACGGATTGTGGGACAAGGTCCAGAATAGAAGAGTCATCAAAAGGCAAAAAGTTCCGCCGGACCCCGGGAGCCGGCCGCCTATGTCGGGGGCGATCTCAGGCTACACCGGTGCTATAAGACTTGGGGAGGGGGTCGGAGCCAAGCGTCTTCTCCGAGTCCGTGCCATCACACCGCCCCTCGGGGCCTCCGTCAAGCGGTTTAGGGAGGTACCATATAACATTGTTTTCAAATGCAGTCAGGTCCACAAACGACCCCCACTTACTTTGAGAATAGTGAAGCTGCAGTAGGTGGAAATAAGCTTCAGACAGTGTTACAAGCGCTGCTCAGAACTCTGAACTATGGCACCCAACATCCAGGACTTGCCATCCTGATCTTGGCGCCTTGTGCTGCTTCCGACCTATTCACACATCGGTCCACTACTGACATTATCTCATAAACCAACGTAATGTAAATAGTTATTTAATAAAATGTTTTACCCTGTTACTTTGCTGGTGTGTTGTCTATATTTTTAATATTTGCATAGGGTTTGTCGTTATTTTGGGCGGGGTGGGTGACGTAGCCGAGCTGTCTTGCAGCCCTCATGGTGTGGAGCTCAGTTCATCTCACTATTTTTGTATTTCTCATGAAGGGTTGTTCCTAATGTTTCTATTTTAGCGAGGTCAAAAAGAGATCCAATTAGTGGTCTACTGATTTTGCTCGATTACTTTTAATTTTTTACACGATTTTTCACTATATGCAAAGACTAAACAGAGTATTGCGACTTTGTGCTTGTTTGTAAATAGAGAATGAACCAAAGAGAACCAATTCTAAAATAGTAAATGCTTGGATAACAATCAATCAAATGGAGAGACAAGCAGGCACGACGGATTACAACGGGGGTAAAGGTCTGCGTTAACTACCCTTCACTATCTGCAAAGAGAGAGTACTACTAAGAGAAAAGAGGGGAGGGGGGGGCAGCGTTCAAAGCACATCAGCGTGCATAAACACGAAAACGTTTTTACCTATCACGTACTTGACATTTGACAGCTTTTGATATTTGCTATTAAAAAACCATTGAAATTCACAGAAAAAACCATAGGTTATAGTCCATATATAGTTAGGAATTTGCATTTACAAAACCTTGAAAATTCACTGAAAAAACCATTGGTTATAGACCATATATAGTTAGGGATTAGCCTTTTCAAAACCTTATTTTACTCGCATAAAACCATTGAAATTCCATATATAGTTAGATGCGCTAACTATATATCGCGCACCCGCAATCCACTGCTGATGATGTCACATATTACATCATTCATGACAATGTTAGTGACATCACTGATGACATCACTGATGACATCTCAAATGACATCACTGATAAAATCACTGATAACATCTCATTTGACATTACTGATCACATCACTGATGATATCATTCATGTGATAATACCATGAACCTCTTCAGACTCTAATATAACCTTAGATACAATCAGTGTAACCAGACAGTCACAGACTGTCACTCATCCATGGAGTTACTCACACACCTAGTCAGTCATGCAAAGAATCAATCACACCTCCATTTGCTCAACTATACAGTTATACACACCTTACTTATTCAAGCATATACTAACACATATTTACTCTCTTATACAATCCCTGATACATGTTCACAATGATCCATACAGCCACTCACACATTCACTGGCTCTTATGCACAGTTATTTATATATGTCAACTCTCACATGTACTGTGTTTTACATATGTACTTACTTTGACATGTAGCACTGAGATATCCATTCACTCAGCAATACACTCATGCACAGTCAACCGCCCATACAGCTGTTTCCACATGCAGTTTTGAACCCATACATATAGTGAATCAACTACTCACACATCTATGTACAGAGTCACACACCTCCCAGCCACCCATACACACATACTCAGTGTCCCATACAAATACTTGGACAACCAATCAATAACCCATACAGTTATTCATATAGCTACTGATCAACACATGCAGCAGTTTGTAGAACAACAGATATAATGATGCACAAATTAAGATAGTTTAGTCACTAACCCATGCACTCATTAAGACACATTTAATCATTCTCTCATACAGTCAGTCATGCACCTACTAAATCCTTCTTCCAGACACTTATACATCCACTCATTCTTCAATATGTAAGACATATTTTAACTTTACAGAAACATACAGTCACTGGATGTTGTCATCAGTGATGTCATCAGTGATGTCATTTGAGATGTCATCAGTGATGTCATTTGAGATGTCATCAGTGATGTCATCAGTGATGTCACTAACCATGTCATGAATGATGTAATATGTGACATCATCAGCAGTGGATTGCGGGTGCGCGATATATAGTTAGCGCATCTAACTATATATGGAATTTCAATGGTTTTATGCGAGTAAAATAAGGTTTTGAAAAGGCTAATCCCTAACTATATATGGTCTATAACCAATGGTTTTTTCAGTGAATTTTCAAGGTTTTGTAAATGCAAATTCCTAACTATATATGGTCTATAACCTATGGTTTTTTCTGTGAATATATATATATATATATATATATATATATATATATATATATATATATATATATATATATATATAACCTCAGAAATTCACTGAAAAAACCACAGGTTTCGACAGATTTTAGAGGAATTTTTTAAAGTTCCAAAACTCCACTCTTAGAAGAATTTCCAAGTGAAACCAGTCAATCTTAGCCTATGGAAGGAAATTCAAGTTACTGTAAGTATGGTTAGAATTACTTTTCAGGATCAGTAGTGGGCTGAAAGATGCAGCACTGAGCTCTCTCCTGATAACAGGTGAGTAAATCGGAATTCGTAGCTCGGCTGATTTTAGAGGAGTTTTATAAAGTTCCAAAACTCCACACTTAGAAGAATTTCAATGTTAGCCTATGGAAGGAAATTCAAGTTACTGTAAGTATGGTAGGAATTACTTTTCAGGATCAGTAGTGGGCTGAAAGATGCAGCCCTGAGGTGTCTCCTGATAACAGGTGAGTAAAGCGGAATTCGTAGTTCGACGGATTTTAGAGGGATTTTTTAAAGTTCCAAAACTCCACTCTTAGAAGAATTTCCAAGTGAAACCAGTCAATGTTAGCCTATGGATGGAAATTCAAGTTACTGTAAGTATGGTTAGAATTACGTTTCAGGATCAGTAGTGGGCTGAAAGAAGCAGCACTGAGCTCTCTCCTGATAACAGGTGAGTAAATCGGAATTCGTAGTTCGGCTGATTTTAGAGGAATTTTTTAAAGTTCCAAAACTCCACACTTAGAAGAATTTCCAAGTGAAACCAGTCAATATTAGCCTATGGAAGGAAATTCAAGTTACTGTAAGTATGGTTAGAATTTATTTTCAGGATCAGTAGTGGGCTGAAAGATGCAGCACTAAGGTCTCTCCTGATAACAGGTGAGTAAAGCGGAATTTGTAGTTCGACTGATCTTAGAGGAATTATCTAAAGTTCCTAAACTCCACACTTAGAAGAATTTCCAAGTGAAACCAGTCAATGTTAGCCTATGGAAGAAAACTCAAGTTACTGTAAGTATAATTAGAATTCCTTTTCAGGATCAGTAGTGGGCTGAAAGATGCAGCACTGAGGTCTTTCCTGATAACAGGTGAGTAGATCGGAATTCGTAGTTCGGCTGATTTTAGAGGCATATTTGTACGTTTCAAAAATAGACACTTAGAAACTTTTCAGGTGAAAACCACACAATAGATTACTATGGAAGTAAATACAAGTTACTGGTAAGTACACTTAGATGTACTTTTGAGGGTCTGTACTGGGCTCAAAGATGCAGCACTGACGTCTCTCGTGATAACAGGTGAGTAAATCGGAATTTGTAGTTCGGCTGATTTTAGAGGAATATTTTGCTCAATAGTGAAGGAAGGGGGCGGGGCCTGAGGTGACATGTGTGCAAAAACGCCCTGTGGCATGTTTTAAGTTGGGGAATTAATTCCTCTTCAATCCTGAGGTCCCCTTAGGGCCAACTAGCCCACCAGGTACCTCCAGTATGCGCCAGGGAGCTGTGTTGCAGAGAGGTGTTCCGAGGCCACACCCCCTTTTTACAACACTCTGCAACGCAGCTCCATGGCACTTACTAGAGGTACCTGTAGCACGTTCTAAGTTGAGGGATTAAGTCCCCTTGCATACTGGGGTCTCTGGGGGCCAACTAGCCCACTAGGATTCTCCAGTATCACCAGGGGGCTGCATTGTAGAGAGGTGTAAAAAGGGGCGTCATTATTTAGGGAGGGGGCCGCATGGCCCCCCTCCAGGGCCACTTCTGGCCCCGGGTACCCCATCCCCGGGGCCTGGCCCTCTCCGTTGGGGACTGTGGGGGGGTCCCCAAGCCCCCCCATGGTCCCTACTGGCTCCCCGCATCCTGCGGGAGCCGGCATTGCTTTTCTGCTTGGGGAGCAGCTAACATGCTGCTCCCCATGCAGAAAAGCAATCGCCTTTGGTTTTTGAAAGAGAGAGCAGGTTTCCTGCTCTCTCTTTCAAAAACCAAAGGAGTTAGCTATGGTAGGGTGGGAGCCGCAAGGCTCTGGCCCTACCATAGCAAACAGCAATGTCCCGGGGGTAGGCACCCTGGGACACTGCAGGAGCCGGCCTTGGGGGGTGGTGGTCCCCAGGGCCATCATAGGCTCCAGGAGGGGGGCTACTCCCATCATTTGTAAAGCATCGGGGGTTGGTAGTCCCCGGGGTTGGGGGTCTGTCACTGATCCACCAATTTAAATATGTAGTGCCCCGGAGAGGTGGGGGTCCCATGGGCATGTGGGGGGGGCTTGAGCCCCCCCACAGAGGTTTTTGTAAATTTATATTTGAAAAAGAAGCCCCGGGGGTGGCAGTCCCCGGAGCTGCGGAGGGGCCGTGAGACCCCAGCATGCTTCATACTAAATCCTCAGGGGTGGTTGTCCCTGGGGCACGGGGGCCTTAGAGGCCTCCATCATTATACAGTTAAGCCCCGGGGGTGGCGGTCCCCGGGGCAGTGTGAGGGGGATTGGCCCCCCACACTTTATTTTTATAAAGCCCCCGGGATTTGGTCCCTCGGGGGCTAATTTACATTAAAGCGCGGGAGCCGCGCTTAGTTTTTTTTGGGGTATTGGCAGGGTCCGCGTACCCTACACGTATCCCACAATTTAAAAAAATATATATATATGTTTTGGGTCCTTGTGGGATCCAGTAAGCAGGCCTAGGGAGTCAGGGTGTTTCTACCCTGCCCCCTTTCTTGCGTTTTTACGCTGTTTTCTTGTGCCTCAGTTCTACCGAGGCACAAGATGGCTGCCAACACTTCCTGGTTTGGAATGTCGGCAGCCAATTAGCATAAAGCTCGTGCTCGGGAGGGTACGCGTACTGTACGTGTACTGTACTTCGTCTATAGATATATCTATGTTTTTTCTTTTGATTTTCTCAGGAACTACTGAACAAATTTACACCATTTAACAAAAAACGTGATCTGCAAACCAAACTCTACCTTTTTGCTAAATTTGGTGTAATTCTGTTCAGCAGTTCGGGCTGTAGCCGTGTCTGAAGGTCCCTATGGAAAATTGCATGGGGAAAACACGTTTTGGGACCCCCCTTTTTTCTCGGCCCCCGCTTCATGATTCACCCTGAAACTTTCAGGGAAGGAGCAGAGCGGAGCGCCCCATCTTCTTTGAGAATTTCCCGAAGATTCGTCAACCGGCGCCAAAGTTATTCCAAATAGATTGTTGCAGATTTCCTATGGAAACTAGGTCCTAACTATATCTACCTACTGACGACCGCCAGTAGGTAATATATAGATATATATATTATTCCACAATGATGCCATCATTACGCGTTTACATGATTCACAATGCATTTCTGCCCAACATAAATACCATCTCCCGGCTGTGACCTCATATCATAGACATAGTAAACAGCCTGCTCGACCTTTGCTACTTCATCAGTGTGTAAACATAATCTCAAATTACAAAACAAAAAGCAATCCATTTGATACGTAGTGGATTTAAGAATATTGGATATCAAAGCAGCTTTAAAAAATATATACATAAATAAATAAATATATACTTTTAAATCGTGTGACAAAATGTCAATATAATCAAATAAATTAGGATAAAGGCATTGTCATTTACCTTTGATAAATCATATCAAGATTAAGAACCCTAACATTTCAATTTTCTGTTTCATGAATTCATGATACCATTTCAATGTTTACACTTTTATCTTGAATTGACGAAAAATCCCAATAAACACATTGTCTAATAGCAGCAGTCGGAAAAAGTTTTTAAAGTGCTCATGTGCTTTACTAAATAAAGTGCCTGTTTATAAGATAACTGTGCAAAAGTGCAAAAAAATTTGAAAAGTAGTGTGTCACATTCGGGTGGGATTTTGAATAATGATCACTTTCTTTTTTATATTTATAACAAAAGTTTCTTAATATTTTAGAATGTTTATAAAAGTTTTTAAAATATTTTTAGGCTACAAAACTGGGCGGAGGAGGGATGGCATAAACTATCGACCCAATATTGACAAATTTGCATTTATAGGAAGATTTATTATAAATAGTTGGGCATATCTTCATTATTGTTGAGACCATTGGGAGTCTTACTGTCCAGCTTTAAAATCAAGCGTGTTTCGAGCTGGCATAAGTTTCTCTCTATTGCCTCCACATCTTAAACTCAGGACTGCATTGATAACATAATATTTTAGACAATCAAGGTTGTTGTTGTGTACGGCCTCAAAGTGTCTGCCCACAGGGTACGTAACATCATTGTTTACAATAGCCCTTAAGTGCTGCAGAACTCTCATGTGCACCTGTAGCTTGGTGCTTCCAACATATTTCAAGCTGCAGGTGCACATGAGCACATACACAGCAACATATGTTCTGCAGTTGTAATTACCATGGATGGCTATTTTTTTAATGACAAAAGCTGTTTGATAATGTGTAGTGTTGACCCCGAATTTGCAGGCTCTACAGGATGAACAATTGAAAGAAACATTTCGTGGTTTGAGCCATGGGGTAGTGGAACTTAGTTCCGGACTGGCTTTCACTAACTCAGTTCTCATAGAGGGAGCCCTTCTAAATGCAATAGATGGAACAATAGGTAATCTTGGGGCCAGTACTTGGTCTGTCAATACAATGGGCCGATTTTTTTTCACAATGGCTTTAATTTTTCTTTGTTGGCCACTGAATCTAGTGATAAGCTTTACTGAATTGTTATCCTCATCCTTATTAGTTATCAATTTCTTAGTTGTATTTATATTTTCTTCACTGTACTGTTGTAGCAGTGATCCCCTTGTTCTTGTTTTAGACTTTTTGTCTGCCTCATTCAAAGCTTTGTTGTTAGATCCCCTTGCTTTGAATCTCTTTGTAGCCTCCTCCATTTTTTTAGCTAATTCTATTTCTGAGCTGCAAATTCGTTTCAGTCTTAAGAATTCCCTAAAGGGGATACTAGTTATCAATGTTTTGGATGGGCACTATGGGCATGTAATATGGTATTGCCTGCAGTCTTTTTTCGGTGTTAGGTTGTCTCAATCTTCATATCTGAAATATATACCTGCACATCTAATAAATCTACTGACTGGTTGCTAATGTTTGATGTAAATTTAAGATTGACATTGTTTCCATTAATATATTTTATGAATTTTGTGGCACTGAGTTCATCTCCTCTTCAAATAATAAAAATGTTGTCAATAAATTTAAACGGATAGAAGCTGTCAGACTTGACAGGTTAGCCAGTCGCACTCTTTTGGGGAAATCAATCCCTTCTGTGTCAATATAGTTCAACTGAAGTTGGTAATAATGACCATATGCCAAGGTAAACTGTTGGTTGCACGTATTTATTCACTTGTAGTTTGATGGCTCGGTCCTTATTTCAAGGTAAAGCTGTTACATCACAGCTATATATCATTTCATCATTTTTCCAATACACGATTATTTGTCCACAAGATCAACCTTGGACCCAATGCATTTCGTGCTTATCGGCACTTCATCAGGGGAAATACATTTCTGTGGGGTAAAGCCAAAAGGTGAAGTGTAATCAATGATAGGGAAGCAGGCCACAGTCGTATTCAAAAACGTACAAATTATGTAAACAATGATTATCAGGAATGTCTACAAGCATGCTGTCTCATTAAAAAATAGTAGAAGACATGGTGGAAAATAAATACATATCCCAGGTGTTTGTTAGGAAAAAGTAAACAATAGGATAGTGAACGCACTTAGGAAATGGTCCAACCTCATGCAAACTCAAATAGAGTACTGTGGTGCTGGCATCGTGTAAACCGTTGGTAAATCAGTGCGGTAAAATGCAACAAAAGCGTGTTACTCAAGGCTCGTAAGGATGTTAGTGGAGTGCTCGAGTGCGGACGGCACTTGAACTATTAACTGATCGAGTGCAGGTATAACGCCGCGGTGGCGTGTATCTCAAAGCTCACGAACATCGGTTGAAAGGTGCGGGTATCTAGAAAGCTTGTGTGCATGCAATACGAGTCAAAGCTCGTTGTATCTTACCGGTCTGGTGGACGCGTAAAGCGTATCACTGCTCTGTGTTCGGAATGGTGTTTGCTCGCGCATGCGTGCCGCGCGTGTTATGAAAAAGTACCCACGTGACCCGGAAGGAGACGGAATATAGAGAAGATAAATAAAAATGAATAAACAGCTGGTATATCAAATAATTGTGCACGATGGGAGGGGTGAACAATCTATTCTAATTGTTATAAGTATACATGTTTAACCAGGACTGTGTCTACACATACATGGATGGTCCGAGTCGCGGCCATCTTAAAACTGTCAAAAATCTGTATACAAATGTGTGAATATATTCTAAATGGGAAAAAAAGACACTCGTGATGGCGAAAACTAATTTCAAATAGTGAAGTAAGCGTCAGGCATTAATTCATGCTAATTACAGAAAATCATATGTCTAAAGCAAAAATAAAAGAAAATAATGTGATATTAATATCTTTTGTCATAAGGTGACCTGAATAGCCTAGGGCAACTGAGCTAATTACAAGAAACTACTAAATTCAAGACGTTCATTTAACCCCATAGGGTTGCAGGAATTCAATTTTTTGATCCAAAACATTTCTCTTTGAAGTAGTCTTTTTTTGTTGTCACAGCCTTGCCTTACAGGAACACACTCCAAAACCAGAAAACGGATCTGACTGATGTTATGACCATTAGAAATGTAATGGGCGGCTACTGGAGCTTTAGTAGATCTATTTCTGATTGTACTTTTGTGCTCTGTTAAGCGAGTTTTAATTTTTCTCTCTGTCTTCCCCACATAAGGGAGTCCGCATGGGCACTTGAGCAGGTACACGACATTTTTGGTGTCACATGTAGCATTGGTAAAAAGGTTAATGAGTTTTCCTGTCGTTGGATGATTGAAGCTGGTACCACGTATGATATTGTTGCAGTGGCCACAGTTAGCACATGGAATTGTTCCTGTGTATTTTTCAGATTTATTGCGTGCCTCTTTTTCTATTAAATCCTTTAGGTTTTTGGATCTTTGATAAGCGAACAACGGTTTACTGAACAATCCTTTGAAGTCTGGTTCTTTCTCAACCATTTCCCAATTTTTTAGAATGATTTTCTTCATTTGAAAGCTCAAGGTGGAGTATTTAGATACAAAAACTGGTCTACTCTGAGTCATATCCTTTGTGTGTGTTTTTAGTAATTCTTCCCTAGAGATGGCTTGTGTTCTTGTCTTAGCTTCTTCTAAAATGTTATCCGGATATTTCCGTTCTCGAAATTTCGTGATCATAAGGTTTGCGTTCTTTTCATAGATTTGATCACTGGATGAAATCCTTTTCATCCTCAATAACTGTGAGTACGGTAAGTGACGCTTTAATGACATCGAGTGGCAACTGTCAAAGATCAGCATGTTGTTCCGGTCAGTCTCTTTGGAGTATACGTCTGTTTGAAAACGATTGTTTTGCAGGGAAACTTACACATCCAGGTAAGGGATAGACCCTGTGTTGATGGAGTGAGTAAATTGAATGTGGTCATTGATGTCGTTGATGTCTTTAATGAATTCCTCAATGTCAGTTGATGAGCGTTTCCATATAAGAAAAATGTCGTCTATGTATCACCAAAATTTAAGAATATTGTCTTGCCATCTGGGATTTTCAAGAATGTTCTCTAGTTCCAACCTGTGCATAAAGAGGTTCGCATAGCTGGGGGCTGCACAATTCCCCATAGAGGTTCCTGCCAGCTGTTGGAAATGTTGATCATTCCAAGAGAAATAACTATGGTACAGTGTAAAGTGTAACAATTCCAACAGGAAAATTTTGAGATCTTGTTTGATGTCATGGTTAACCAGAAATGACTCTATGGCATCAAGGCCTCTGTTGTGTGGGATAGATAGGTATAACGAGCATACATCGATGGTGCATAATGTTATTTCAGTAGTTTCGTCTAGTTCAATCTCTTTGAGTTTGGTAAGAAAGTCAGTGGTATCGCGGAGATAAGTTGACATTTTCTGAACAAGAGGTTGTAGATGACGGTCTAGGTACTTTCCTATAGGTTCGTGGATTGAACCTCTTGTGGATAATATAGGTCTAAAAGGTGGTTTCATCAAATCCTTATGTATCTTGGGTAACATGTGAATGCTTGGGCATTTAGGATGGTCTTGAATCAAAAAACGTTTATCTTTATCAGAGATGGTTCCCTTTTCAACAGCTTGGTTGATAATAGTTGTCAAAACTCCTTTGAATGTATTGGTGGGGTCATTCGGCAATAACATGTATAGTTTGTCGTCGAACACATGATTGTTTACGCTCTCTGTGTAATACTCCGTATCCATTATGACGATAGCGCCACCTTTATCTGCCTTGCAACATTTGATTTTTTGATTTTCCGTGATTTGGTTGATCGCACGGATCTCATGGACTGACAGGTTAGAGCGCTTGGAGCTTGGTTTCTTAAATAGTTCCTTTACTTCGTTGGTTGTAATTGTTTCGTAGGAATCCAAGATTTTGTGGCTTACTGGGGCCAGAAAGGTACTCTTGCTCTTTAATCCCAACAATGTGTCTTCTGTTTGTGTTGAAGGTGAGGGTTCAGTCACCACATTAGTGAAGAAATGTCTCAACCGGAGAGTCCTCATGAACTTAAAAAAGCTCACTTCCATTTCCAATTCATTGGGTTTGTAGGTTGGTACGAATGTCAGGCCACGCTGTAAAACAGAAAGTTGACTCTTGGATATCAAGTTCTTCAATGACTCTGGATAACTCATCTACAATGAGTAGAATGAGATCTAATGAACATTTGTTCAGTATCTCGTACCACCGTTCTGTCAATTTTGGGTTATTCCTGCAAAGTGTCGGCTTAAGGGCAATTCGAAGCCCTCTTGGTATTCTTTGATCCTTGTGATACCTAATCAAGGTTCCTGCATGAAGTTTTTGGTTAATGATCCGCTTTGAGGTGTATAGTAATTGTTTCAACAAGCTCTGTGATGAAAAGGTGCCCGCTGCTGTGGGATCTGCTTCCTGTATCAAAGAGTAAATCCTGTTGGTTTCCTCAGTGGAAAAAGCGAAAAATCTCATTCTACTCATTGTAGATGAGTTATCCAGAGTCATTGAAGAACTTGATAAAGACATTAAAAGAATCAAAACCAACTTGGAAAGCAACCTCTCAAAAGATGATTTAGATCGAGCACTAACAGACATTAACGCTCAGCTCGACAGATACACAAGAGAGATAAACGATAGGAAAATTCGCAAATATAAACGCGATACTATCGATTATAAATTAGGGGAGGTGTATAATTGGGCTGAGGTTTACGCCCAACGAAGACAACAGAGGCCATTTCAAAATCCATCTTCTGATGAAGGCAGTTCATCATCCTTTGACTCCACACAAAAAGATTCCCAAAGAACAGATAGACGAGGAAGACAAACAGACAACAGGGCAGACACCACCAGTACCTCTGGCCCTACCACATCAGAGAGGCCTTTTTTAGGGAGAGGCCAACGCCAGCACGTCGAACCAGGAAGAGCAACAGCACAAAGAGAGCCAAGCTCGTCAATAGCACAATCGACACGCAGCAAAACAACTTAGTCATCAACATATCCAAAGAGAAATTATCCAAGAGTCAACTTTCTGTTTTACAGCGTGGCCTGACATTCGTACCAACCTACAAACCCAATGAATTGGAAATGGAAGTGAGCTTTTTTAAGTTCATGAGGACTCTCCGATTGAGACATTTCTTCACTAATGTGGTGACTGAACCCTCACCTTCAACACAAACAGAAGACACATTGTTGGGATTAAAGAGCAAGAGTACCTTTCTGGCCCCAGTAAGCCACAAAATCTTGGATTCCTATGAAACAATTACAACCAACGAAATAAAGGAACTATTTAAGAAACCAAGCTCCAAGCACTCTAACCTGTCAGTCCATGAGATCCGTGCGATCAACCAAATCACGGAAAATCAAAAAATCAAATGTTGCAAGGCGGATAAAGGTGGCGCTATCGTCATAATGGATACGGAGTATTACCCAGAGAGCGTAAACAATCATGTGTTCGACGACAAACTATACATGTTATTGCCGAATGACCCCACCAATACATTTAAAGGAGTTTTGACAACTATTATCAACCAAGCTGTTGAAAAGGGAACCATCTCTGATAAAGATAAACGTTTTTTGATTCAAGACCATCCTAAATGCCCAAGCATTCACATGTTACCCAAGATACATAAGGATTTGATGAAACCACCTTTTAGACCTATAGTATCCACAAGAGGTTCAATCAATGAACCTATAGGAAAGTACCTAGACCGTCATCTACAACCTCTTGTTCAGAAAATGTCAACTTATCTCCGCGATACCACTGACTTTCTTACCAAACTCAAAGAGATTGAACTAGACGAAACTACTGAAATAACATTATGCACCATCGATGTATGCTCGTTATACACGTCTATCCCACACAACAGAGGCCTTGATGCCATAGAGTCATTTCTGGTTAACCATGACATCAAACAAGATCTCAAAATGTTCCTGTTGGAATTGTTACACTTTACACTGTACCATAGTTATTTCTCTTGGAATGATCAACATTTCCAACAGCTGGCAGGAACCTCTATGGGGAATTGTGCAGCCCCCAGCTATGCGAACCTCTTTATGCACAGGTTGGAACTAGAGAACATTCTTGAAAATCCCAGATGGCAAGACAAGATTCTTAAATTTTGGCGATACATAGACGACATTTTTCTTATATGGAAAGGCTCATCAACTGACATTGAGGAATTCATTAAAGACATCAACGACATCGATGACCACATTCAATTTACTCACTCCATCAACACAGGGTCTATCCCTTACCTGGATGTGTAAGTTTCCCTGCAAAACAATCGTTTTCAAACAGACGTATACTCCAAAGAGACTGACCGGAACAACATGCTGATCTTTGATGCAACACTACAAGTGTTACATGATGTCTTAATGACAAACCCTTGGGAACACAACACCCCCCGAAGCTTCATCTTAGACTGCGCTGCCCTGGCTCTCAAAGAGAACTATTTTGAATATGAAGGCACGTACTACTTGCAGACGAATGGAACGTCTATGGGCAGTGTTTTTGCCCCAAGTGTGGCAGGATTGTATGTGGCCCACTTTGAAGACACACACGTACAACAACCCTCCAACCCTTTCTCCGCCAACATAAGAATGTGGCGACGGTATATCGACGATATACTCTTAATATGGAAAGGAAACCAAGAATCATTGGACAACTTCATGCTCTGGGTTAACCAACTAGACCCCTATTTACGCTTCACGTGCACCAGCAGTGCCACTGAACTACCCTTCCTGGACTTGAACATCAAACCTGAGAATGGGAAACTTACCACCACCACCTTCTTCAAACCTACAGCAAGAAACTCACTGCTAAGGTTTGACAGCTTTCACCCTCGACACCTAAGGGAAAACTTGCCCTACGGGCAGTTTCTACGCATCAGGTGTAATTGCAGCAATATCAAGGACTATAAACAACAGTCTAACGACCTGGTACACAAACTCAGGGACCGTGGCTACCCCACCAGGATAATAAACCAAACCCGCAAAAGAGCTAGGAATCAAAACCGGGAGGCACTCCTAGAAAACTTCGACAAACCTGAGGAAGAACCAGTCCTTACCTGTGTAACAACGTACAACACAGTATCGAACCAAGTATCAAACATAATACAACGAAACTGGAGAATCATCAACTCCGGCACCAGACAATGGGAAAAACCGCGTTTTGCCTACAAAAGGGCCACCAACCTAAGAGACCAACTGGTAAACACCAGGCCACGAACGACAAACCAGAACAAAGACAACACGATTGTCAACGCATGGGGTCTGCCCAAAATCACCGGACACCAACCCTGCAACAACTGCAGCGTATGCCACCTCACATCCCCGTCCAAAACACTCAATTTGGAACCAGGTAAAACCTGGACGCAGCGACAGTTCACTAACTGCAACTCTACCAACTTGGTATACTTGATAACCTGCAGATGCGGCCCTAGATACATCGGCATGACAACCCGCAAGGTACGCACTAGAATGACTGAACATAGAAGCACAATAAGATGTGGGAAAAACATCAGCAAACTCACAGATCACTTCCTGACCCACAATCACACACCAAATGACTTCTCCTGGACTGTCATTGAGAAACTTGACAATGCCAAAGATGAGAGATTTCTCCTGCAAAAAGAACAGCGCTGGATATACCGTCTAGCCACTCTCATCCATGGCCTGAACGACGCTATTCCATGGAATAGCTTAACTGCATAACCACAGCATGACTATAAAGACAGCGCTGTTTGAGAGCACAGTGTACTCCCCTGTTCTGCCTGACCAAACCAACCAAGCTGCACTTAGCACTAGTGTGAACCTTAGTCACCATTATAAGGTAGATCACCTGTGTTAGTGGACCCCAGCATGAGCGCCCGCTTCTCTGACCCTCCTTCTCCCACAGTGGTTTTCCCCTTCTCTCCCAGTGTATATCATGCACATATGAGTATTCCCCATATCACACTACAGTGGCCCAATACCCTTCACAGTCTAAGTACTGTTTATTATGCCCCATAAGCGAGCGCATACTTCTCCACATTGCCAACACAATTGTGTGTTTATTTTGCCCCACAAGCAAGCGCATCTCCAGCGCTCGCGTTGTCAATAGACACGGCGAGGCACAGCGCATGCGTATAGACGGCCCGTCTTTGCGCATGCGCATAGACACGCACCACGGTTCCGCGCATGCGCGATCGCACACGCTGCTCCCCTGCACATGCGCAGACAGCACCAGCATGACATGGCGATCGGCGCGCATCCCTCCTTCTCTTTCTATCTCAAACAGGTGAAATAGATTACGAGACGAGTATAAAAAAACAAACAAGGCGGCCCATTCACTGCATATCGGGCGCCGCGGATGGACTACTAGGTCCCAGGAGGAACCAGACCGAACTACTCGTGAGTAACCTCCTAATCCTGCCATTGGGGTAAGCAACTTCTCTCCTTACAGGTTAGAAAGCCTTGCATATCTCATTTTATCCCCACAGGGTCTCTTTCTCTGCCAGGCGACCCATGAGGCTTTTTACTAAGAAATAACAGAGTGAGGACCAAGTACCAATACTTTCCTGTACCTCACCTTGTGATTTCGTTTTTTTAGCCCACCACCCCTCACTAACGGTTCAGTATACCCTCACCAGCTCCATGGAGTCTCCATGAGCTCACTATAGCCGCATATAGGTCGTACACCACCTTAAAAGTCGGCAAACAGTGGTTCTTTAATTTATGCAGCCCTAATATGACTCTCCCCTGTACGTCTTGTCCCTGTCCTATGTGTTCTGTGTAGAAAAGCTTGAGGGAATCCCCCTCTAACAGTTATAGCGCCTTAGCGTGCGCAACACATAGCAAAAACAACACACACTTAAAATTAAGTTTATTATAATTTTGCACTTTTTCACATCTCTCTTTGGTCCTGAGGAAAGCCAGCTTAGAATAAAAGGCACTGGCTGAAACATGTAGACCACACTGGACGCCGGAGGTCATCGTAACTCTCCCTTAAACGTCCTCTTGCCTTTTTAAACCTGCTAACAGAGGCCCAGTTTATTAAATATTGCTAAACCCTCGGGTGCTGGGACCTCCTGGATAGCATTTTAAATCTTCACCTTCACACCCCTTCACTGCACACTCAGCAATATACCAGCTCCGCAGTCACCTGGCGTTGCAGCACACCCGGGGCACATTCGGTGCCACTGTGGTGGGCCCGATGATGAAGCATGCCACCGACTAGGTCGGTGGGTGAGGGCTTTCTAAGGAAAACAGTGCCTTTTCCTCATCTATTTTGTTGACGTACCTGAGTCACCTAAATACTCCCTCCCCTTAAACTAGCTAGCCCACATTGATTGATATATATAATACTGGGGATACGGGCTAGCTTACCTAGTCCTCTCTCTCTTGTTGATCTGTATAATATATATGATCTTTGACAGTTGCCACTCGATGTCATTAAAGCGTCACTTACCGTACTCACAGTTATTGAGGATGAAAAGGATTTCAACCAGTGATCAAATCTATGAAAAGAACGCAAACCTTATGATCACGAAATTTCGAGAACGGAAATATCCGGATAACATTTTAGAAGAAGCTAAGACAAGAAGCCATCTCTAGGGAAGAATTACTAAAAACACACACAAAGGATATGACTCAGAGTAGACCAGTTTTTGTATCTAAATACTCCACCTTGAGCTTTCAAATGAAAAAAATCATTCTAAAAAATTGGGAAATGGTTGAGAAAGAACCAGACTTCAAAGGATTGTTCAGTAAACCGTTGTTCGCTTATCAAAGATCCAAAAACCTAAAGGATTTAATAGAAAAAGAGGCACGCAATAAATCTGAAAAATACACAGGAACAATTCCATGTGCTAACTGTGGCCACTGCAACAATATCATACGTGGTACCAGCTTCAATCATCCAACGACAGGAAAACTCATTAACCTTTTTACCAATGCTACATGTGACACCAAAAATGTCGTATACCTGCTCAAGTGCCCATGCGGACTCCCTTATGTGGGGAAGACAGAGAGAAAAATTAAAACTCGCTTAACAGAGCACAAAAGTACAATCAGAAATAGATCTACTAAAGCTCCAGTAGCCGCCCATTACATTTCTAATGGTCATAACATCAGTCAGATCCGTTTTCTGGTTTTGGAGTGTGTTCCTGTAAGGCAAGGCTGTGACAACAAAAAAAGACTACTTCAAAGAGAAATGTTTTGGATCAAAAAATTGAATTCCTGCAACCCTATGGGGTTAAATGAACGTCTTGAATTTAGTAGTTTCTTGTAATTAGCTCAGTTGCCCTAGGCTATTCAGGTCACCTTATGACAAAAGATATTAATATCACATTATTTTCTTTTATTTTTTCTTTAGACATATGATTTTCTGTAATTAGCATGAATTAATGCCTGACGCTTACTTCACTATTTGAAATTAGTTTTCGCCATCACGAGTGTTTTTTTTCCCATTTAGAATATATTCACACATTTGTATACAGATTTTTGACAGTTTCAAGATGGCCGCGACTCGGACCATCCATGTATGTGTAGACACAGTCCTGGTTAAACATGTATACTTATAACAATTAGAATAGATTGTTCACCCCTCCCTTCGTGCACAATTATTTGATATACCAGCTGTTTATTCATTTTTATTTATCTTCTCTATATTCCGTCTCCTTCCGGGTCACGTGGGTACTTTTTCATAACACGCGCGGCACGCATGCGCGAGCAAACACCATTCCGAACACAGAGCAGTGATACGCTTTACGCGTCCACCAGACCGGTAAGATACAACGAGCTTTGACTCGTATTGCATGCACACAAGCTTTCTAGATACCCGCACCTTTCAACCGATGTTCGTGAGCTTTGAGACACACGCCACCGCGGCGTTATACCTGCACTCGATCAGTTAATAGTTCAAGTGCCGTCCGCACTCGAGCACTCCACTAACATCCTTACGAGCCTTGAGTAACACGCTTTTGTTGCATTTTACCGCACTGATTTAACAACGGTTTACACGACGCCAGCACCACAGTACTCTATTTGAGTTTGCATGAGGTTGGACCATTTCCTAAGTGCGTTCACTATCCTATTGTTTGCTTTTTCCTAACAAACACCTGGGATATGTATTTATTTTCCACCACGTCTTCTACTATTTTTTAATGAGACAGCATGCTTGTAGACATTCCTGATAATCATTGTTTACATAATTTGTACGTTTTTGAATACGACTGTGGCCTGCTTCCCTATCATTGATTACACTTCACCTTTTGGCTTTACCCCACAGAAATGTATTTCCCCTGATGAAGTGCCGATTAGCACGAAATGCATTGGGTCCAAGGTTGATCTTGTGGACAAATAATCGTGTATTGGAAAAATGATGAAATGATATATAGCTGTGATGTAACAGCTTTACCTTGAAATAAGGACCGAACCATCAAACTACAAGTGAATAAATACGTGCAACCAACAGTTTACCTTGGCATATGGTCATTATTACCAACTTCAGTTGAACTATATTGACACAGAAGGGATTGATTTCCCCAAAAGAGTGCGACTGGCTAACCTGTCAAGTCTGACAGCTTCTATCCGTTATTATTGAGAACTCCCTTAAGGTCAGAGGGAGCAAACCGGCCAGCACCTAAGCGATTAGAAGTGGTTCAAACCGCAATTCACCTACAGAGTGCCACACCTCCCCCTCTAGTCAATAAATTTCAGCCAGTGTGTCACATGCAAACAAGCATAGCTGGGGGAGAAGCTGGCTCACATATCCACACCGCGTTTTTGTCAATACAAATCTCTGCCGAATATGAAGAAATTGTTGAACAAACACCATTTGATTATAACTCGTTAAGGATTTAATATTCCAGTATTATTGGATTGCTGCTAGTCTCACCTCATGATCGATACTGGTGTAAAGGGACTCAATGTCCAAAATGAACAGCAGCATCCCCTCTGTCCATGTAATATTTTTGAGTTTTGATAGAAAATCCCTGGTGTCCTTGATGTAGCTTGGAAGATTTTTGATGTGTTCTTGGAGGAAATAATCAACATATTGTGCAATGTTTTCACTGATGCTTTTTATTGCCGAAATGATTGGCCTACCTGGTCCAGGTACAAGTTCTTTCTGTATTTTCAGGATTAGGTACATGGTAGGAAGTACTGGCCATTCATTGTACAAAAATGTAAATTTCTCCTTAGAAATTAAACATTTTCTTTTCCATTGCCTAAGATCTTTTTTAGGCCTGCCTTTGATTTGTTGTATTCTTTCATTTCAGTTTTTTCATAGCAATCCTCATTGCTAAAATGGTATAGTGCCTCTTGAATATATTCCTTTTTCAGCCAGATGACCACGTTGCTGCCTTTATCTCACTTGTTTATCATCAACTCATTGTTCTTTTTTAGTATACTCATTAGTTGATTATATTGTACATCACAATATTTGATTTTCCCTCGGTTTCTTTTCATTTGATATTTGTTATTTTTAAAGTCTTCTATAACTCTATCATGAAAGATGTCCACAGCATCTTTGGGCATCATATGCATGAAGCTTGATTTTGGTCTAAATGGACTGTTGTTGGCACTTGATTTGATCAAATTAAGTGATTCCATTTGTTCTTGAGTAGACTCAACCTCCGATGCACATTGTGTTTGTCTGTCCATATCGCTTTCTTTACTTAATTCATACAGTGTTGTGAGTGTAGAGGCATCAGATGCTTGAAGATTATCATTTGGCATGCTGGTATTATCCATAGTATGGGAATGAGTGTTGCCTTCCTTTATTGTAAAAAAACCTTTTCAATTTTAGTTTTCTGGTGAAACGGAATACATCCACTCTAGTATTAGCATAATCAAAGTTCGATTCCGGGCAAAAGGATAAGCCCAATGTTAACAATTGTGTCTCTGCTTTGCTTAAAACTGTGTCAGACAGATTCACTACTGTGTTTTCTTGAACCGAATCTTGCGCCATTGAGGCTTCTTGTTTTTTCCTTTTCCTGAGTTTTCTTCTTGCTTGCCTTCTTTCATTCCTGCGTTTTCTGCTGTGTTCTTCTGATTCCGCGGTCTTAAGGTTTTTCGCCTGTCTAGGACTAAAAAACCTAGGGGCATATTATCAAGGGGGTTTATCTCCGCTTTTTTGGCTTTAAAAGCCAAGAAAGCAGAGATAAAATTATCTCCCTATTACCTAGCTGTCGCTAACACCAGTTAGCGACAGCTAGTAGGAGATAACGACCATCTTGGGCCCCACTTTGCATGTCAGTGATATTTATCACTAATGACATGCAAAGTGGGCGTACCAAGATGTTAGCGACTGGAAACAGTCGCTAACATCGCTATCTCCTATTACCAACTTATGGAGATATTCGCGCTAAGCGCGAATACCTCCAAAAGCTAACACCTACCCTGAGCAGTTCTTAGCCATGTTATCCAATGGGAGGTGGATAACATGGCTAAGAGCATTAGCTCGGTAATGCATGAATATCGCTGACTTTTCAACGATATTCATGCATTGCGGCCGTTTTTTATCGCTTTTGCGATAAACCTTGGTAATACCAAGGTTTATCTGCGATAAAAATCGCCGCAGCTCAGCGGTAAAAATTTGTCTCTAACCAAGCAATCGCGATAATTATCGCTATTGCTTGGTAATATGCCCCCTATTTCTTCTGCAAAGCTCAATTTGTTCATGTTGCCTTGCATGTTTTTGAGGTTGAGCTTCCCTCAAAACTAGTTTCACTGATTGCGAGCTTAGGTCAGGGTTCGAGGTTGTCTCTTCAATTACCTCTTCTCGTGTTATACTTGTACTCACCATATTAGACAACTTGTTTATTATTGTTCTTTTCACATTATCATATTTACGTGTGAAGGTAAAAGTCTGACCTTGCTTATAATCAGTCTTGCCTCGCTCTAATTTATGAGAATTTTGATACTTAATTTTATCCTCGTGCTTTTTAATTCTTTCTTGAATTTCCTTTTTTGCTTTTATGATATATTCCTGTTCATCACTTTTGGCAAGTTCCTGATTGATTTGTTCAATCTCCTTTATCAGGTCTTCACCATCAATTTTGACTTATTTTATTAAGATGCAGACTAAATTCATCTATGCCATCAAATGATTTTCTCCCCATTCTTTTAGCATTTCCGGATTAGGCCCTTCAAAACTTGGGGCCAGTAGTATATATGTAATCCTCGAGTCACTCTTCCAGCCTCTTCATATTTCTGCAATGATTTTTGTTCCCACCATTTCATTGTTTCCATTTTCTTGCATTTCTCTAGTGATTTCAGCAGGGTTTAAACATTGGTTTCTTTATTGCTTGCACTTGCTTTCTGCAGCTCATTTTTAATGTGTATATTGGGCAGGTTGCTGAACAGCTCCTCCGCCGCAGCTTCTCTCTCCCGCATTTTTCATTTAACATGCTAATATCGTGTTGCACACCGCCCGTGCTGTTACACTTTAAACAGGAATGGCATGATAATGGTGTTGCCAGTAGGTAGTTATAGTTTGTACATAGTTTCCATAGGAAAAGCATTTTTTGATTTGCCAATATCTTTGGCGCCGTTTGACGAATCTTTGTGAAATTTTCAAAGCTAATAGGGCGCTCCGGTCAGCTCCTATCTTGAAAGTTTTGGGGTGATTCATCAAGCAGGGGCCGGGAAAAAAGGGGGGTCCCGAAACACATTTTCTCAATATTAATTTTCATCTGAACTTTTGTCGCGGCTCGATATCTGGTGACAGTGGTAGATCCGCGAACCCTCCTGAGCACGAGCTTCATTCCGATTGGCTGTCTACACTCCAAACCAAGAAGTGTTGGCAACCATCTTGTGACTCGGTAAAACTAAGTCACAAGAAGAAAGGGAAGAAAATGGACCCCCGTGACCAAAAAAAACATTTTGTTTTAATTTTCGGTGAAATTCGCATTGGGTTCGCGAATCCCGCTGAAAAGAAAATGAAGCGCGGGCTCCGTCGCTTCGTTTTCTAGAAGCCCCCATGTGGGTCAGGTCCTGGGTGCACTGCACATTTATCATGTGGGGCCTGCTGGGGCCCCAGCAGCCCCGGGGACAACCACCTCCCCGGGGCTAAAATAATAAAGGAGTAGCGTGGGGCCGGGGCTCCTGCCCTCCACGCTGCTCCAGGGACCACAACCTTCCTGGGGCAACATAAATTAAAAGTAGGTGTGGGGGGGCTCCTCCCCCACACTGCCCTGGGGACCACCCCCTCCACGGGGCATACAGAAATTAGAATACAGGGGCCCACCACCTCCCCAGGGATATGCAAATGCTCGGAGGGGGATGCACAGCCACCCCTCCTAGAGCCCTCCTTGGCCCTGGGGACCACCACCCTCAAGGGCCGGCTCCAGGAATATCCTGGGGTGCCCACTCCCGGGGCATTGCAGTTTGCTATGGCACAGCTCCCGCCCTGTCATAGCAAACACTGCTTTGCTTCGTGGAAGCAAGAGCAGAAACCTGCTCTAGCTTCCATGAAGCAAAGCACAATTGCTTTAGGGAAAGGGAGCTGCATGTCAGCAGCTCTCTTTGCCCAAAAGCAATGCCGGCTCCAGCAGGAGGCGGGGACCCAGCAGGGACCATGGGGAAGTTGGGGATCACCTGCGGTCCACAACATGAGGGCTGTCCCCAGGGGATGGGTCCCTGGGGCCAAAAGCAGGATTGCTGAGAGGTGGTCCGAGGCCAAGCCCCCTTTTACACCACTCTGAAAACGCGCCTCTTGGCACACTGCTGGTGGGACGATGAGGTCCACATGTCTCCTGAGGATCTCAGGACTAAAGTGGATTTCATCCCCCGAACAGCATAGGTTTCAGGGGCGTTATTGATAGTAATTAGCATTTAAAAAACCTTAGAAATTCACTGAAAAAACCATAAGTTTCATGGACGTTATAGTTGGTAATTAACACAAGTTTTAGGGATGTTATAGTTAGTTGGACATTTCACTCATACACAACCAGAGAAAATTGGCCGTTATAGTTAATTGAGTGAACTATAACTCGCACCCCCGCAATGCACTGCTGAGGACGTCACATATTACATCACTCATACATCACTGCTGACATCTCAAGTGACATCACTGATGACATCATCCAGTGACTGTATGTTTCTGAAAAGTTTGAGTATGTTATATATATATATATATATATATATATATATATATATATATATATATATATATATATATATATATATTACCTACTGGCGGTCGCCAGTAGGTATATATAGTTAGGATTTTTTCCCTATGGGATTTCTGAAAATTCTATGCCTAATAACTTTTGCGTTCGTGGACGGAATTGGCTGAAATTTTCAGGAAAATGGCACATTTTGTTTCTGAGCAGACCTTGAAAATTTGGGGGGGTTTTGTGGAGGGGGGGCCGAGAAAAAAGGGGGGTCCCAAAACGCCTTTTTCCCATGTTAATTTCCATAGGGCGGTTGGACTCACTTTTAGCCCGAACGGCTGAATGGATTTTCACGAAACTTGGCAAAATTGTAGGGACTGTTAGCCCGATGTGCCTTTGCTAGGTCTCAATATATGTGCTTCAGTGGATTTTGAGAAATTAACGTTTAAATCAAGATATATATCTGTAACAGCGCTCCGGGCAGCTATCCGGTTAGCGAACCTTTCGCGTAACGGAACTTTGCGATGAGAAGCTGATTGGCCCTCCGGTGTCTGTCAACATTCTAAACAGTCCGGAGCGGCCGCCATCTTGTCTCTCGGTAGGATCGAGAGACAAGAGGAGGCCAAAACAAAGGGGGAAATTACCATAAGGGGGCATAGTAGATCCTCGTTGACCCCCTAGGTTTTATGTGGAGGTTTTAAAAGGGCCTAGGAGGGTCCAAAAAAAAAAATTTTTTTTTGCGTGGTAAGCGCCAAGTTCGCGAACCGGATAGCTTTCTGGGCAGCGAACTTTATGGATAAAAGAATGAAAGACTTTTCTAATACTGTATGTTAATTGTTTGTTGTTTTTCTTGTTTTTTTTTGTTTTCTTTATTTATTTATTTTTTTTATTATGATTGTGTTTCATACTTTATTAAATTTTCTAACATTTCATTGTCAGAAATGTCATAATTTATTATAGGGTGTAATTGTTTTTCATTTTGAAGCAAGTTGTCTACTGCTTCAACACATTGTAGAAGTTCGTGGTCTCTACTGTCATCCATAAAGTCATCAAGTTTGTCTTGGCTGCTCTCCTTCAGTTCAATCGAAAATGAAACTTGCTGCTCGCCTTCCATTTTGCCTGAAATTTGGATTAAAAAAATATATATTAGTAGAGATAGGGCACTGTTGGGATTAATTTTAGATAGGCAGTTTTTATCAGTGAATTTATCTTTTGGCAGTGTATAGTATGAGAGTGGAAATAGGACTAAAAAAAAGTGTATGTGATTTAACCAAGACACTACTACTACAGAGGGATAGTGTATATGTAGCAGAAAAAGTCTACTATATTAAGTCATAGTGCACAATATATTAAATTATAACTTACCTTCACAAAGAAGTTGAAGTTTTTTGAAGCTTTTGAAATAGGAGGTACAACAAGAAGTAGTAGTCAAAATGGCTGTGTTTCCTTCTCTCCCTTTATATATATACAGGTATATAACCAATCAAATGTCAGGTAATAAAAGTAGAAAATGAAAGTAACATTTTCATTGGTTGTCAATTCCAACAATTCAGATGTGTTTTGTGAAGTAATTTACCTCACGGTACTTGGAGAGGTCTACAGGCTAAATGGCTAAATGGAATTTCAATGAAATTTGTGAGAATGGAAGGGATTGTTATGTAGTATGAGCTAATCTATATTTGGTGAGAGTGTTTCTAGTCGTTATTCTGTAAATTACTTTCCCGCCTTTTTTTAGGACCGCTTTCCGGGAAGCTGCCCGGTTAGCGAACCTTAAGCGTCACGGGAGTCCACCATTTTGTGTTTCGTTCGCATTAAGATACAAGATGGAGGGCAAATAATGTTTAGAATGGGTAGAAGGGGTCATGGTAGACTTATCTTGACCCCCTAGGTTTTCTGAGCGTGGCTGAGGAGGCTTATATGTGCGGAAAAAAAATTTTTTTTAAAAAAATTCCGCGAGGTTAGCTTTCGGTTAGCGAACCGGGTAGCGCTCCGGGGAGCGAATTTTGTGGAAAATTAGTGAAAAAAGTTAGAGAAAAATAATAATTGTGAGTGATCAGATGTAGGGTAGCTCTGAGAAGAGCTTTTGGGTTTATGGTACATTTAGGTACTTATAAGTAGGTACCAATGCAGAGTCTTAAATTCAGAATGAAAATTCTGTTGCCCTCATCTGAGAAGTGAACTCCATCTCCTCTGTAGATATCTTGCATGTAGTAACGCAAGTTGTTGTTGTACAGAGAGCCCATTCCATGGTCTCTCATGTAAGCTGAAACAGATTTGTTTACATGCTTCCTCGCTTTCTCAATTTGTGGACAAAATTGGTTGGACCACCTCCATTTCTGTCTTTGGCATATATTGGAATATACCAAGGCAGTTTGAGGAAAAAGTGCCATTAATTGCTCCAAGGTGTCCTTTAAAAGCATTTCCAGACCTACCCCTGTCAAAGTGCCCAAATCATTACCTCCACAGTGCACTATTAACAGGTCAGGTTTTGGCAAATGCATAAAGGTTTTCACCAATGGTATCAATTGGTGACATTTTAATCCTCTTTGGCCCAACCACTTAATTTCCACATCTTGTAAATTGAGGTTGTGTAAATTTCTGCTCTCAGCATACCTTTGAGCCCAGTGGATGTAACTATGTCCAACAATCCAGACGTTAAACATGGTGGAAGAAGGTTGTTCTGCAGTCAGATGAAGTGTGGTAATGAAAGGGCAGTTGAAACAGTAGGAGTTTCTAAAGAAAAAAAACTGTGGATTTACAATGCTAATGATTCATTAGCAGTGATTGGTGCATTTCCATTTCTGAAAACAGAAAGTTAGGGTGCATGGATGTGTTCTTTGAAAGATGTAATTTGAATGGTCAAGGAAGAAACATTTAATGAAAGATTGCACTGGATACGCAGGTGCACTGAGAGTTCAGAGTTCAATTGAAACATTGTTGTGTGAATTTGCAAACATGAGAGGTCTTCCAGGAGGTGGTTGCTATGGAAACAAGGCAGACAGGGCAGAGGGGGGAAGGGTTTTGATTTGAAAAAAGTGAGGGAAGAGGTATGATTGGCTAATATGAGAGATATGTGAAAAGAATATCTGTATTTCTGTGCTTTCAATAGCTGCAGCCTTTGGAGTGCATCCTTTTTCTTCTGCTGAAGACAATTTGGTGTATTTCTGAGACTGTTTTCAAAACTCAAAAAATATTTGCTAAGGTGAGAAAAGATTTATTTAATTTAGATAGAGAATAGTATGATTTAAGGAGAAAATGATGAAGAAAGCTGTGTTTTTAAAATGTGGTTTTGTCTCTAGTGATATACTAATAGAATTAGTTTCAAAGAGAAATTATAATTGCATATTTGGTGTAACATTCTGGCATGCAGTTACACAAGATATTGTAATACATGGAGGCCATTTCATGGTCTGTTATGTAAGCTGAAACAGATATGTTGCTTTTAAAAACGATTTAAGAAATCAATTACATTTCTAGATATGTACTGCTAGAGCTTCATAGGTTGTTTTGGGCCATATTTATAAGGTATTTGAGTGTCTAAGATGTTGTGTTCGCCTTTTAAAATGTAAAGTGTTCCTCATGGGACAAGTGTCTTGTAAATACGCTCCCACTTGTGCTTGGCAAATTTAGATTTTGATTATGGGAGTTACCTAGCCATGTTAATAGTGTCCCAAAAATGGTGCTAGGGCATTCCAGAAAACACTTTCATGTGTCTCAAGGACATTTTTAGTCATTTCTTCATGAATGCAGGTATACAATTGATTTATATGCTGTGTTTAAAAACGAATTTTGAAATGAATTAAATTTCAGGATATGTACTGTTAGAGCTTCATAGGTTGTTTGGGGTCATATTTAGAAGGCATTTTAGTGTCTTTGAAGTTATTTTTCCCTTTTTAAATGGAAAGCGTTCCTCATGGGGCCCTGAGCAGTTCTTAGCCATGTTATTTAATAGGAAGTGGATAACATGGCTAAGAGCATTTGCTGGGAAATGCATGAATATCGCTGATTTTTCTGCTATATTCATGCATTGTGGCCGTTTTTTTTCACATTGCTTCATAGGTTGTTTGGGTTCATATTTAGAAGGCATTTTAGTGTCTTTGATGTTATTTTTCCCTTTTTAAATGGAAAGCGTTCCTCATGGGGCCCTGAGCAGTTCTTAGCCATGTTATTTAATAGGAAGTGGATCACATGGCTAAGAGCATTTGCTGGAAAATGCATGAATATCGCTGATTTTTCTGCTATATTCATGCATTGTGGCCGTTTTTTTCACATTGCTTCATAGGTTGTTTGGGTTCATATTTAGAAGGTATTTTAGTGTCTTTGATGTTATTTTTCCCTTTTTAAATGGAAAGCGTTCCTCATGGGGCCCTGAGCAGTTCTTAGCCATGTTATTTAATTGGAAGTGGATAACATGGCTAAGAGCATTTGCTGGAAAATGCATGAATATCGCTGATTTTTCTGCTATATTCATGCATTGCGGCAGTTTTTTTTCACATTGCTTCATAGGTTGTTTGGGTTCATATTTAGAAGGCATTTTAGTGTCTTTGATGTTATTTTTCCCTTTTTAAATGGAAAGCGTTCCTCATGGTGCCCTGAGCAGTTCTTAGCCATGTTATTTAATAGGAAGTGGATAACATGGCTAAGAGCATTTGTTGGAAAATGCATGAATATCGCTGATTTTTCTGCGTTATTCATGCATTGCAGGCCTTTTTTTATCACATTTGCAAGCATTTCTTAGCCATGTTATCCAATGGGAGGTGGATAACATGGCTAAGAGCATTTGCTTCAAAGGTTGTTTGGGGTTATATACCATTTTTGGGAAATTATTAACATGCCTATCTAACTCCCATAATCAAAATCTAAATTTGCCAACCGCAGGTGGGAGCGTATTTACAATAAATTTGCACCATGAAGAATGTAAAATAGCATACTAGATACTCAAATAACTTATAAATATGATCCAAAACATCTTATGAAGCACTAGTAGTGCATATTTCCAGAAATGTATTGGTTTTCATTTAATGATTCACTTCATTGGTAGGCCTTCACATGTTTTTTTACCTTGGTTTTTTTTCAGTGAAAATCTTATCTGCAACCATGTGTTGGCCTCACCTCAAATAAACAAAACAGGTGATGGACTGAATGTGGATCAATGACACACATTCACCCCAGTCCAAAGATCTGGGCCTAAACAAACCTTTAGATAGGCTACATCTTATCGTCATCCTGAATTAATGATTTAAAATATTAGGGAGTGATTTATGAGTGTTGTATGCCTGTTTTGTACCATTGAGTGTCATTTTTGTGATGCAGTGCTGGTGGAAAATATTTGCTATGTTAAATAATTAGTACAGCATTAAGTTTTAGATGACTGTTATTTATTTACTGTTTGGTAATAGTGGTTAATAACATTTTATATTATATTTTTTCACAGATTCAACTGCAGATTCTTTCATAGTTTGGAAAATGCCTTCCAGAAGTCGAATACGAAAGGCTAGAAAACGTCAAAGACAGCAGGATGATGTTTTATTGCAGCAGTCCTCTTCCCCAAATACTTGTCAAAACACCAAGAAAGGTCCGGGTAAGAGCACGAAATCATTCTTAAGAAATATTTGTAGTAAAAAAAATTTTGCTCAAAAAAATGTGTCTCTTAACAAAAAGAGAAGTAATTTAAATGGAAAGGAGAGACCCATCACAAATGTTACTGGTAGAGGAAGAGATAACTCTGTGCATGATAGTAGAAGGAAACAACAGTTTAGGGACATTCGACAACGAATGTTCCGTAATAGGATATTAGTTAATTTATTGAAAAATATTAAAAAGAAAGGCCAACAGAAAGCGGCATTTTATAGGAAGAAGAAAAATGTAGAGAAAATTATTGATCATGCTTTTGAAATCAAGCGAAAGTTGTTTATTTTGGTAATCAATAGAATTAGGAAACTAAGCAAGGTAATTTCTGATTTCAAAACAAAAAGTAGATGGAAGAGAGTAGTAAATCGTACTAACTTTTGTGAAGTTTTTTCTGGAGAATGGATGCATAGTTCAAGTTCTGAGGCATTTTTTAATGAGGAGACTTATTTTCAGGATAATGATTTGGTGCATGCAGTTGACATCAGTGGTCGAGCTTATGAAGTGAAGGATGGTTGTCCAGTTGAAAAAGAACTACTTGTGACAACAGAGACAGAAGAGGCGCTAAGTGATGAGGTTTTAGGAAGACGTCCTAAGGGTCCTGTGTACATTTGGAAGTGTAGTTCTATTTGCAGTGTGCGACAGGTTTCCATCAATTTGCTATGTGATTTTATACGGACATTTAATAAGAAAAGTTTGAAGCAGAAAATGAAGTTGTTGCAAGATTTAGATCCTTGCAGAGTGAGACAAATGACAGGTTTGCGTGGTCATTCACTGGCTTGTCTTTCCAGGAGAGTATGCCAGAGTGTTTTTCATCATTTCAGGATGCTAGCAGTGCATCATAATAAAGTGAGAAAATTAGTGAGAATGTTGTATTATGCTAAGAGTCCAGCAATTATGCTTAAACAGTTATGTGCTGCTCTTTTGCATGGTTCTGAAATAGATGTGAAGAATCTTTGTGAAGAAATTGAGTTTTGTTACTTTGGTAGTAAAGATGAGAATGTTCAAATTGACCCTGAAGTAGAGGGTAATGTGGAAGATAATGTACAGGTTTCCAGTACAGATAATTTTCAGAAGGAAATTGCCACGTTTCAGATGAAATCAAGTGAGAGGCCTAATTTCACTTGTGTATGTTGTCGACGCACTTATTATAAGAATCAGACTAAGGTAGTGGATTTATATGCAAAAAGTGAAAGGGAAAATAATAGTGAATGGAAGGATTTAGCCACATACTTGATGGTAGAAAATTATTTTGATTTGGGATCGGATCAACGTGTGTGTACTTATTGTTGTAATAAATTAAACCAAAACCAGATGCCTGCTAGGGCAGTTCATAATAATCTGGAATTGGTTGAGATTCCTTCTGAATTGAAGGATTTAAATACTTATGAATCTATTTTGATTCAAAGTATCCATCCCTTTCAGGCTATTGTAAGAATGGAGCCAAAGACAGGGAAATTGCCTCCAGCAGATTTACAGAGAGGATTAAAGGGAAGAGTTGTTTATTTGCCTCTAGATTTGAACAAAAACATTAACACAATTGGAATAGAAAAAGTGGAAGAGGAACCTCTGGTTATCTTGGTTAATGGGGTTCCGACAAAGAATAAGAAAATATGGCAAGATTTAGTGGATGTTAGGAAAGTCAAAAAGGCAACAGTGTATTTGAAGAAAAATAATAAGTACTATAAGAATGTATATGTTGCAGAAGAGGAAGTAAGTGATGAAGAGGATAGCGATTTGTGTGCTGGCCAAATTGAGAAAGTAGAGGCCTCTAAAAGTGAAGAAATATATGAACATTATAGTGTTCATCCTTTGCATTCCAAGGAAGTGATGGGGAATGCTATTGAGTTGTTTCAAATGAAACAAGCCAAAGGGAGTCCCATTAGTGTTTGGGAGGAAAGTTTGGAAGCTCGGTGTTTCCCACAGCTATTTCCCACAGGTCAAGGAGGAAGATATGATGAGCGACCTCGTGAAATTCCTGCGTCTGAATACCGGACTTTACGATTGTATGCAGAAGATCCTAGGTTTCGGCAATGCATTCCCTATTTGTTTCATCTCCTGTTTGAAAGCGATCTGTCTGGACTGTCATATGCAGTGAACCACATCTTAAAAAGTGGTATACAGATGCGAAACATCTCGGCAAGTGACTTTATGCATAAAGTCAATGTCCAAGACAGTATTTTGGATTCTCACTTAATTAATCTCATGGCGTGTCAGCGTGGTACTAATGAGTACTGGTACCGTCGTCATGGTGACTTAAAATGTATGCTGAGGAACTTAGGAACTCCGACATGGTTCCTCACTCTGAGCTGTGCCGAGTATGGCTGGGATGACTTACTTGAATTTCTACGAGAGGCAAATGGAAATATTGAAAACATTGAATTCAAGACACCTGGAGAACTGTGTTCTTTGGATCCTGTGAATGTATGCAGGTACTTCAATCATAGATTTGAAGCTATGATGTCTTTCATCACAAATAAAAAGAATCCACCTCTTGGAGAGGTGTTGGATTTCTTCTGGAGAAAGGAGTACCAAGCAAGAGGTGCCCCTCATATACATATGTTGCTGTGGATCAAGGATGCACCTAAATTTGGAACAGATCCGGATGACTTAGTGATGAATTTCATCGAACAGTATTCTACGTGTGCTGTTCCAAACGCAACGGAGAAGAAAAGTCTAAGAGAACAAGTTCTACGTTTCCAAAGCCATCGTTGTGGAAAGTACTGTCGTCGTAAATTCAGAAACAAGGACAAGTTCTACACCAAATGTCGTTTCAACTTTCCACGACCGGTGATTTCTAAAGGAAGAGTGAACAGTTTGATGTCTTCGCTGCGACATAATGTGACGAGGAAATCACCCAAGAATACATACAATTTGAAAAGGAACGAAGAGTCCAAGTACATCAATGACTACAACCCAGTGATTTTGTCCATGTGGAATGCCAACATGGATATACAGTTTGTGGCTGACAACTGTATGGCTGTGGCTCGGTATGTGACATCTTACATCACCAAAAAAGAAAAGACCGAACTGAAGGATATGTGGGAGGACATTTCCCATGAAAAGAGCCTCAGCAAGAAGTTGTACAGTTTCAGTCTGAAGATGTTGTCGCATCGAGAAATCGGAGCTTACGAATGTTCTGATCGATTGTCTTCAGCAAGTCTCTATGCCAAATCCAGGAGTCTCGTTTGGGCGAGTCTTGGTCTTGCTGCAACGCGAAATCGAGTTCTAAAACCTGTTCGGGAAATTGAGTATTTGGCAGAAAAGGAACCAAACAGTACCGACATTTTGAAGACCAACATGTTGGATACATATTATCCAAATCGAAGCAGTCACCTTGAGAATATTTGTCTATATGAGGTTCTCCAAAATTATATATTCAAGAGGAACATCAAAGAAGATATTGAGAAAGGAGTGTATGCTGTAATTGGAAGTGAGGGATGCCTGGTCAAGCAAAGAAAATGCCAATTAGTAAACCATCGAAAATTAAGTGGCGAATCTCCAGAAAAAAAGGAGTTTTTCTATTTAGCACTTTTGCAACTTTTCAAGCCTTGGCGTGCAGAAGAGGAACTGCTTGGAGATTTCCTCTGTTACGAAGACTCTTTCAATGCAGCCAAGGAGTCCATAGAATGTCCTGCTTTTTCTAAATATCAAGAAATGCTAACTTTGGAAATTGAGCAGGAAGCAACGATTGCAGCCGAGATTGCCAGAGACAGTTCTCAGGACAGTCAGAGTTCTGTTTCATTGAGTCAAGATCCACTTGGAGGACCTATTATCGAAAATGAAGCTGCCACTGCTATGAATGAAGTAGAAAGAGCCATGGCACATGCTCAGGAGGATTCAGTTAACTTACAAGACTTGGAAAAACAACTCAACGTTGAGCAGAGGAAAATATATGATGAAGTTACCAAGGAAATTGAGCACGGATTAAGTCATGAGAAGAAAGAGTGCTCGTGTACGTCGTTGAAGCCTGTCCGACTGTACGTGAGTGGAGAAGCGGGAACTGGAAAAAGTTTCCTCATTAAAGCAATCTCTTGTTATTTGCAGGAAAGGACTGAGTCATCGCTGTCTTGTGTTGTCACCGCTCCTACTGGACTGGCAGCACATAATATTAAAGGTATTACTTTGCATCGTCTATTGATGCTGCCGGTGGAGCATGACAACAAATTACAATACAACAAGTTATCTGGAGATGCTTGCTGTGAAGTTTCAAGAGTTTTGAGGAAAATGAAACTACTTATCATTGACGAAGTAAGCATGGTTTCCAATGTCATGCTTGCCTTTGTGCATTTGAGAATGCAAGAAGTACTTAAAACTGAATATGATGTCTTATTTGGTGGGAAACACATTATTGTTTTCGGAGATCTTCTACAGCTGACACCAGTAAAAGGTCAACCTGTGTTCAAAATACTCACGCATGAAGATACCAGGAAGTGCCTAGGGAGCATTGGCAACGTCAATATATGGTTAAACTTCAATTATGCAGAACTGCATCAAAATATGCGTCAGGCAAAGGATGAACATTACAAGAATATTCTACAAGATATTAGAATTGGAAAAGTGACCGAGCATGGGAAAGAAGCTTTAAATGCACGGTTACTGTCAAATTTGTATCCCAAACAAGATATTGTGCCTGAGAATATTTTTCAGAAAATTACTGAGAAGAAATCCGGGATATGTCTCATGCCAACTCTTGCAGAATGTGCCATCTTCAACAACAAAATGTTGAATTTAGAAAAGCAAGAGATTGTGAAACTTGAAGCTATCGACAAATTAGAGCATATGGGATCAACAATTATTTTGTCAGACAATTTGAAATCAAAATTGGATTCATTAGAGAAGACTATATCTAAAACAGCGGGTTTTGAAAAGACTTTGAATGTGTGTTTAAATTGCCGAATTATTTTGAGAAGGAATTTACATGTAGAAAGAGGTCTGGTAAATGGATCAATGGGTAATGTTGTTGATTTTGAGAAATACAGAAATAGAGATGGAATAGAATTTTTAAAAATTAAATTTGATGGCATTGAGGAAGTACAGCAAATTGGTCGTTGTTCTGCTAGGTTTTTGCTTGTTAAAGATTTATATGTTCGCCGTAAACAGTTTCCTGTTTGCTTGGCATATGCGGTGACAATCCATAAATCGCAAGGTTTAAGTGTAGACTGTGCATTGGTGAATATTGGCAGTTCTGTGTTCAAGGAGGGTATGGCATATGTGGCATTGTCACGAGTTAGAACTTTATCGGGATTGTACTTGATTGACTGTGATGTCACAAACATTTGTGCGGATCTAGATTGTGTTAAGGAATACAATAGGTTAAGAAGAGAGTATGCGCCACATTTGCCTCAATATCCTTTGTTTGAGAAACGTGTGGTAGGCCGCAAACGTAGAAATAGCAGTAATAGTAGGGAGGTTGTTGCAAAAAGACTAAAAGTCAATGAACCGAAAATTGTTAGCAGAAAGAAAGTGGATTCTGTTGAAGATGTTGTCGGTTTTCAATTTGAAAACAGTTCTGGTGTCAACTGCTATGCAAATGTAGTGGTTAATGTTCTCTTTTCACTAGAGAGTTTAAAAGAACAGATTCTGTTGAATTCTGAACAAATTTTATGCTGTTTGTTGAATTCTGTTTTCGAGAAATGTAGCAGTGATCGAACAAAAGTAGAAAGTGTGTCTGAAGTTCGTTATCTGTTAGATGAATGTTCAGGTCAAACAGACTTCTCTGAAAATAATCAGCAAGATTGTCAGGAGTTTTTAATGTATATGCTTGATATATTGCAAGTTGAGGGTGTAGATGTAGATCACCTGTTTGGGCTTTCTTATCAATGGCAGCATGACTGCGAGAACTGTATGGTATCAAGTACTACTAGTGTAGACTCAGAAAGATTTATATATTTAACTTTGCCAGACAGTAAATCAGTCTCCTTTAATAAGCTAGTAAATGCAGCGGATCACAACATGGAGTGTAGCCAATGTAAATGTGATATGATGTCAACATTATTTATACGTAGATATGGCCAGTATGTCATTTTAATGATGCAACGATGTAGGCCTGATGGAACAAAATTGTCAACTTTAATAAAAAATTTTGTGGCTTCTCAGCTGTCAATATCAGGGAGGACTTTTGTTACTGTAGCAATTATCTATCACGATGGTCCATCAACAACATCAGGACATTATACAGCTTACTTAAAGTCTGGAAACGGCTGGTCATTCTGTAATGATTCTGTTGTAACGTTCAAAAAAAAATTGCCGTTTGACCTTAAAAATTCTTACCTGGTGTTTTTAAAACCAAAATTTTAAGTAGAGGGAATGTAAGTCTGCAATGCTGTCTCGATTAAAAATTCAACTATATAAACCTAATGCAAGTAAGTCTGCTTCATAGTAAGCAGTATCAGTGTCATAGGAAAAGGAGAACATGACTGACAAAGAAGAGTAAGATATTAGTAGTCCAGGATTGTGAAAATAATCTCAAATATTTTATTTTTGAAAGTTGCGAAAATAGAAAATGTCGGGATTTGATTGGAAGAATTACAAGATTTGCGAATCGCGGCAACATGATTTGGCCTAGTGGAAACATGTGATATAATGAGAGAAGTTTTTTTTCTATGTAACATATTTCACGTATCGATGGAGGTTTTCTTTCAGAAAGTGGCGGGCTGAAAATATTTAAAGCACAACAGAGTGGATGCTGTTTATAGGAGATCCTTCGACGTCATTGAAAGTAAGTTAATTTTAAGAAGTTTTGAAATCAGATTTCTTAGGTTGTATGGGTTTTTTAAACACAGTCATTTTGATTGTGTTTTTTTTTCCCCGCTGTTACATGATGAATACCTTCAAGTCACTGATTTAAGTGAAATTTGATACATTCTGAGAACAGCAAAAATAAACCATTTAACATGTATAATTAATGTTATGCTTTTTGTCCTTATGATATACATTTAGAAATGTGTGGTACATATGGGTAAGGTGAGTTCTGTAAATATCAATTTTAATGCTTAGAGTGCTGTACTTCTGGGTAGTGTTTTTTTTTTATAAAAAAAAGAGGCCTCACCTCAAAGAAAGCTCTTGAAAGCACACATCTTATTTGCATCCTAAAACAATCATTTACAATGTTAGACACAATTTTATTATGACTTTACATCTTTTTTGCGCTGCTATTGCATCACTATTGTGAGACATTAGCAGTGCAAGAAAAACATCATGTTTCAAAATAGGCCTCAGTTCAGCAATATCAAGATACAGTTTCTTTCGAATATATATCTTTAGGATTGTGTAGGGAACGTAGAGAAGCAGAGACTTCTGTAAATGTCAAAGTTGTTGAAAAACTGTTTGTTTTTGAACCTTTTCCCTTGTCTTTTCTAATTTTTAAATACATGTTTTAATATTTTTTGAAATGTTTGTTCTTTGTTTTACAGATTGAAAGTATGAAAAAATATTTAAAAAAGGTAACAAGAATTATAAGGTAAATGTTTTCCACTCTTTTTACCCGCAATGCACTGCTGATGATGTCATTGACAGTATCTCTCATTTACTCTCTCTAGCTGTCTTTCTTTTTACATTATTCTCTGTTTACTTCCCTTATACTAACTCTTCTTTTTTTTTAAAAAAATATTTTTTTTAGTTCGCTTAAAGTTCGCGAACCGGTCAGCGAACTTGAAGCGAACCAAAAGAAATAGAGCTTGCCAGAGTGATAAACATTCTAGCAATTTTGTTTGAAAGGGGAGGTAGTTCTGAAAAGAACTGTTTTTTTTTGTTTTTGTTGTTTTATGTTTTTTTTGTAATTTTTTGAACATTTTTTGATTTTTTTGTATTTTTAGAACTGTTTTATGTTTTTTTTGTGTTTTTTAAGGAGGGGAGACAACAAAAAACAGGCTTTCAAAACGGCTCAACTGGAGCAAAAAAAAAGAAAATTACTTTTTGGGTGCATTAGGGCACTTATGATTTTCATATGCAATGTTCATGAGGTTGACACTCATGTTGCCATATGACAGCATAGCACCACAGTAAATACAAGACACCTTCATGTGCTGGAAGTTACGTTGGATGTTTGGCACAGTCTCTTGTGCCTCTCTTCCCGTCAAAGACAATGTGGATGTAGATCTTGCCACAGGAGTTGCCGTCGGATTGTCTACAAGATCCCTCAACTCAGCCCGGCTGTAGTTCAAGGGATGCCACCTGCTCATGTGACGGTGCATTGTATAGTTCCCCATACTGTACTTCTTTTCTGTGCCTCTCGACAATCTGTGGTCACAGATGAGGCAGGTGGCATATTTTGCATTCACTTTCTTGGTTCCAGGAGGGATGGTGAAAAACTGCCAGATAAAACTGGTTTTTCTTTTAGAAACCCGGGGCAACTCATCAACAAATTGTTGTCCCTCTCTCTCCTCTTCTTCTTCTTCCTCATCTTCCTCCTCTCTGTTAGTCATAATTTGACTGGGTGGTCCTCTCTTCTTATGGGGAGGTGGAGGTGGTGGTGGGGGTGCACCAGCTGCAGCAACAATGGAAGCCATTGTGGATCTTCAGATAAATGGTCTTTCTCTCACCAAGATGAAAGTCAGAGTGAGGAAATAAGGAGGGGTTTACTTGATTTGGGGAAAACAAAAGTTCTGAGCCAATGAAAAGTGTTATTTTTAGGTCACATGACCTAGTCATACATCATTTGGAAACCAAAAGTGAAATGAACCAATGAGAAGTTTGATAAACAAGTCACATGACCTGTTCCGCTTACGTTACGCGGCGCGCGCCGCGTCCCAGATCGCTTCCGGTTCGCGGTCCGGAGCACTTCCGGGAGCGCTAACGCGGCGCGTCATTAGACGCATTACGCGATAACGTGATACGTCGCGCTTCCGCGGCGCGTCACTGTTCCGCTAACGTAACGTTGACCGGTTCGCGGACTAGATCGCGGCATCAAGATGAGCTAACGGAAAGCTTCCCGGTTCGCGAACTAGAAGCGAAGAAAAAAAATATTAAAAAAAAAATTATCAATAAACATCTAAATATATTTTGGGATTTAAAGAATAATACATTTTACAGCTACAGATGTTAGCTTTTAAAAAACCAATGAAATTCACTGAAAAAACCATAGGTTATAGACCATATATAGTTAGAAATTTGCATTTAAAAAACCATTGAAATTCAATGAAAAAACCATAGGTTATAGACCATATATAGTTAGGAATTCGCATTTACAAAACCTTATTTTACTCGCATAAAACCATTGAAATTCCATATATAGTTAGTTGCGCTAACTATATATCGCGCACCCGCAATCCACTGCTGATGATGTCACATATTACATCATTCATGACATGGTCAGTGACATCACTGATGACATCACTGATGACATCTCAAATGACATCACTGATGACAAAATCCAGTGACTGTATGTTTCTGTGAAGTTAAAATATGTCTTACATATTGAAGAATGAGTGGATGTATAAGTGTCTGGATGAAGGATTTAGTAGGTGCATGACTGACTGTATGAGTGAGTGATTAAATGTGTCTCACTGAGTGCATGGGTTAGTGACTAAACTGTCTTAATTTGTGCATCATTATGTCTGTTGTTCTGTAAACTGTTGCATGTGTTGATAAGTAGCTATATGAGTAACTATATGGGTTATTGATTGGTTACCTTAGTATTTGTATGGGAGACTGAGTGTGTGTGTGGGTGGCTGGGAGGTGTATGACTCTGTGCATAGATGTGTGAGCAGTTGATTCACTAGAGGTATGGTTTCAAAAGTGCATGTGGTAACAGCTGTATGGGCGGTTGACTGTGTGCATGAGTGTATTGGTGAGTGAATGGATATCTCAGTGCTACATGTCAAAGTAAGTACATATGTAAAACACAGTACATGTGAGAGTTGACATATATAAATAACTGTGCATAAGAGCCAGTGAATGTGTGAGTGGCTGTATGGATCATTGTGAACTTGTATCAGGGATTGTATAAGAGAGTAAATATGTGTTAGTATATGTTTGAATAAGTAAAGTTTGTATAACTGTATAGTTGAGGAAATGGAGGTGTGATTGATTCTTTGCATGACTGACTAGGTGTGTGAGTAACTCCATGGATGAGTGACAGTCTGTGAGTGTCTGTTTACACTGATTGTATCTAAGGTTATATTAGAGTCTGAAGAGGTTCATCGTATTATCACATGAATGATATCATCAGTGATGTGATCAGTAATGTCAAATGAGATGTCATCAGTGATGTCATCAGTGATGTCATTTGAGATGTCATCAGTGATGTCATTTGAGATGTCATCAGTGATGTCATCAGTGATGTCACTGACCATGTCATGAATGATGTAATATGTGACATCATCAGCAGTGGATTGCGGGTGCGCGATATATAGTTAGCGCAACTAACTATATATGGAATTTCAATGGTTTTATGCGAGTAAAATAAGGTTTTGTAAATGCGAATTCCTAACTATATATGGTCTATAACCTATGGTTTTTTCATTGAATTTCAATGGTTTTTTAAATGCAAATTTCTAACTATATATGGTCTATAACCTATGGTTTTTTCAGTGAATATATATATGTATATATATATATATATATAGATATATATACATTTCTCTAACTATCTACATCTATATATACATATATACCATATTTCACCAAAGCTGTGAATAGCCCAAAGTGATTTAATAAATATAAAATTGTGAATCTTTCAGCCATTAAGAAAAGACATTTAAAACAATGTTCTTGCATTTCTGAGCAAAATACACCTGAACTCAATAGGTAATGTCCTTACACAGTCCTGCCACAATGTTTCAGTTTTGAGGCAAAGGTTAAGAAGCATGGAGGAGAGGAGGAAGAGCACATATTCATGTAGCTTGAGTCTTCATTGGTTCTGCTTTAAACCCACGCTATCAGATATGATATAAAAGTTATCATCATAATTTTGCATATGTATTTACTGCATTCACTGTTCAAGTGTAGTTGCTTCAACACCAGTTCTTCAAAGACTGACCTGTTTTATTAATAATTCAGAGATTTTGTTCTTAGCTTTCTTACCATAATTGGTGCATTGTGGTATAGAAAGGGGGCTTCACCACCAGACACATCTCAGCAAATCCTCTACTGCAAATGGTTTAGACTCACTATTTCTGTTAGACACTATTCCAGTACCACATTGAGAGTTTATGTGCTGCCAGCAGAACTAGATATGTAGGTA